>NC_050595.1:9982500-10282500 GCF_013368585.1 Megalops cyprinoides
TTTATTTGAACTATCTGTTAAGATATCCAGTTGAAACAGATGTTTGCTTTTGGACATGAGTGTACCTGCAGTGTATCATTAAATTTGTGAATGTTATTTTAAATTTACGTAAATATGGAAAGTATTCTTCGCTGAATTGCAGGATTTTGGTTTCGACACTAATAAAGGCTGTTTGTTTTTCTCTGTTGGGTCTGTCTGTTTGGTTTCCTTATTGTAACTCCCCCCCCCCCTCATTACTCTTGAAAAAAAAAAAAAAAAAAGCTAGAGAGCGCCACATAATGACGTATTATTGAATGCGCCGCCATGAGCTTTGGGCTAGTTGGGAGGCTGAAACGCGTAGGAGATTTGAGGGAATTCTTTGGTTGAAATGACATCGGCTTTTGTGGAGGCTCTCTCTGTCCTAACGAAACCTATCGGAGGTCAGTAACATCCGGTTCGGAATTCACGTCAGGGCAGAAATGTGGAAATCACATTAGAGACCACGTCAGATACATTAAAGTTACAAGTAATTAGCCTGCCAGCAAGCAGCGTGTATGCTAGCTGCCTAGCATACACGTAGTTCAGCTGTGTGTCCGTGTGTTAGGTTGCTGCTAAGCAAACAAATATAAACTGTTCAGCGATTTAGCTATAGCAAGCAAGCTAACACTGACTTGTGGAATTCTCTGGAATCCCGTGGCTTAAAGAATGTTGCTAACGTTAACTAGCTCTTTCTTGAAAGAGAGATCTAACCACTGTCGTTGTGTTAGTATGCTCACATAGTGTATGCTGGCTGGACAAGACAGCACTATCTGGCTTTAACTCATCAGGGTTAGTTCCAGTTCTCAAGTATTGAAAGAACATTTGAAAGGTCTGAGCGGTCAGTGCAGCTGTGGTGGATACAGACAAATAACATCACTAACACCTGCGCACAATATACGCAGGTGTCGATAGAACAGGCGCTCAGACGTCTTCACCTGCGGCTGCTGAAAGAGCGCCCGCACTCTTCCGCTCAAAACTCCTCTGCCCTCACCTAATTTCTTACTCTCCCATATTAAGTTCCCCGGGTATCACATAGCTTAATAATGACGCTAAAAGAAGTTTCAAGTGGTTTGGCTCATTTAAATTAAAATGTCCTAGCTCAGAATGATGTACAGTGTATAATCAAATGTGAAACCGTGGTTTCTTTTCATGCATTCGTTTATTTAAATAAAAACATATTATCAAACTCATATGATCAAACTCAGACAACACAGTAGAGGTGCTATATTATTTATTACAGTAGTAACTGTCTCACACCTGGTCCCCTTGACCCAGAATAATGTATTGAACCCTTCATTTAGTATAAATAATTGAGACAGACAAAAAACCTGCCTCCAACTATGCATTTCTTCTAACAAGGGCTTAGTTATAGTGAAAGGTTAAGTGTTAAATTCAGGCCAGTATTCAATTAAAATTGAAATCCCACCCAATCAGTTATGTTCAGTTAATTGAAAACCAGAATACTTGGTGGGGCCTGTGGATCAAGATCAAGAACCCGAACTTAACTGAAAGATTATGTGGGTTTAGCCTGTACGAGTCCGTGGAAGTTGTTGAAAGAGGTCATCGCTGGTTCAGGAGGATATACCATGTGAGAGAGTTACGGCTGGGATGAGAGCAGTGGTGTATTTTATGGTTTTGAACTCTATTTAGTGGTCCCCATTAGGCTGTTCTTACTATTGTCATTTTGTGGTCCTGAACTGTTGATCACCATCCACCTCGCTATTGTCCTCCAGAGGCCTATGTGAGTCCTGCGCAGTCTACGCAGCAGGGGGCGCTGTTGTGCGCGCTGCAGGCAAACCTGGAGCTTCTAGAAGAACGCCTGAGGGTGGAGCCGGGATGGGAGGAGCTACGCGGCCTGAGGGAACAGGTCCGCCAGGGGGCGGGATGGTACCGGCACACAGAGGACATCACCTGGCGCTTCACGCAGGAATGTCTTCTCCTTCTGCTGAGTTTGGCTCGTCACCTGACCCGCCTGCTGGAGTCCTTCCGCCCCGCCCCAGCTCAGCCCAACCCCCGCACCCCCGAGGCGGCCCCGCCCCTGCCCCCGGACGTTCTCAGCGTGAGCCAGCAGAAGGCCGTCGGGGCGGCGCTGCAGTTTGCGGTCACGCTGGGCCTCTGCCCGTACCTGGCCCCTGGGGTGGGCGTGCCCCTGGGGCGCAGGTCGGCGTTCGGGGCGGTGGTGGAGGGGGCGGTGCGCCGAGGCGAGGCCCCCGCCTGCGACCGCCGGCTCCTGGCCACCACATCCGTGCTGCTGGAGATATCCCAGCTCTCCTCTCTCGCTACCTTGGTCTTCACGCGGCACCTGGGTGACGTCACGGCGGGTCTCTGCCAGCTGGGACACCGCCCGCAGAGGCCAGAGGGGGGCAGCAGTGAGTGCGAAAAGGTACTGTACCTCTCATCAAGCGAGTCTCACTGAAGTGTTCACGCCGTGTTGCTAGAGCCACAGTGTTGGGCATGTATTGGACATGTTGTATACTTCTGTGTGTAAGGGAGTACTTTTGGAGGGCATAAGCATCAAGCACAAATATTACATTGTTGGATAATGGTAGTATAATATACTGCCTTCCTCTTCAGTAGGGTGTCAAATCTGGGTGCCTACTGAGATGAGTGGCCTGGTGAGTGGCTGAATTACTGTGTTTTTGTTTATCTGTGGAAAAAATAATCAGGTGGATCAGCTAGATATTTGGCAATTTACTGTATCCTGTTAGCAAAGCTCTGAAAGGTCCAAGTGTTATGAGTAAGCGGCACCCTAAGGGTGAGTCATCTCTTGTTAATAACATAATGTGCCAAACCAAGTCTTCTAGGCTGAGAACTTAGTACACAGTCCAGTACAATGCATTTCAGCTGGGCAGGCTAGCACAAGTCACATGTTTTTATATAAGAAATTTGAATTTCTTGACTTTTCTCACCAAAATATTTGCGATAATGCAGATGACTAGAGAGCACAAATCATTAAAAAAAATAACACTTATGACACCTTTATCATTTTATTGTAATGTTCATGTTATGTAAAGTTAGTATATCAGAACTACACAGAAATTTTACTCATTATTGAAACTGTCTTTAAAGTGAACAGCTGCAAGTGTTGCGGTAAAAGCTTCTGTTTGAATGTATTTTCCCGCACTCTTAGTTTGAAGCCATTAACACAGCACTGTCCAGATGGAGATTTCAAATGAAAGGACATGCTGTGAAGAAGCTTTTATAGCAAGTTCAATGTTTAAATTCATAGTACTGAGGCTGCTGAAGTTCAGAGCTATTTTCTGGTAGCGTTATTCTTCCCTTCCTGAAACTGCTACTCCATTTCATTTGCCTAAATCTTTTGACTAAATGCTGGGCCTTTTTCTTGCTGCTTTGTTGATGGTAAACATACGTTATATTTGCTGTCTTCTCGATCACAGATGGGATTTGAAACTTTGTGTTATTATGAAATTTTGTTCTTCGTTATTTTCGTACTTGAGCAAATCATTGTTTCATTGGCATAAAATAAAGTATTACCAGAAAGACAGCATGATAAAGACATATTTTAGAAGCCCTTGCCAATTCTGCTAAATTATATATATATATATATATATATATATATATATATATATATATATACTAGATATAGTATATATATTGTATATATACTGTGCAATGAATATTTCAGTTAGGCCATAATACTCATTGAATTTCACAAATTTCCATGCACGATAGCATGCACTACAGCTCTGAAAAGCATAAAACAATGATTCAGCAGCAATAAATGAACTCAGGACTATTCACACAGGACTATTATTTGTGAGGATCTATATTTTGGGATTGTATGCAGAGGGGGTAGTATGTGTCCTCTAGGATGGTGTGCACATAGCACATATATAGCATGTGTGTAGCGTGTGTGTCACAGGTGTCTTTGTGTTTTTGCAATAGGGCATCAGCATGGAAGAGCGCTTGAAGTGCAGGAAGGCTCTGCAGGACCTTCTGGGGAAGGTGTACCAGCCAATTGTCATTAAAGAGCTCCTGATTCTTCAAGGGGGTCCCAAACAGGTATGCTGCCAGTACGCTGCCACATGTGTGTGATGTTGTCAGTCTGTATGAACGTGTGTCTGTGAGTGATGTTTATGTGTGTGTACGTTTACGTGTGTGTGTAACCTTGGGTGTGAAGTATGCAGTCCGTGTGCACATCTTTGTTTGTAACCTTTCTGTGTGTGCGCAAGTAGTTGTTCTGCTCGGGTATCTGTGAAGCCTCTGGGTGAGTGAAGCCTGTATGCGCGTGTGAGGCATGTGATGTGCTGCGTGGTGTTAGACGGTGTCGTGATGGCTCTTTGCGCTCCCTCGTGCCTGCAGGCCCCTCCCGGCTGCGGCGGGCAGCCCCTGGCCCAGGCCCCGCCCTGGCTGCGCCGCCTGTGTGGCCAGCTGCTGTCAGACAGGCTGATGCAGCCCAGCGGAGTCCAGGCCGTGGTGAGAGCCGTGCTGGAAGGTGAGGATGGGAACGCCGGCAGAAACACAGGCCGTGCTGTTAAAGTTTGAGCGTGGTGCTGATTGGAGACACAGTCGGGGCGTAACGCAGGGGAGGTGGGGTTAACAGAACGCAGATGGGTGGGGGCTGGGTGCGGGGTGTAGGGCAGCGGTGTGGTGTAATGGTAAGCAACAGGACTCGTAATCAAAAGGTTGCTAGTTCGATTCTCTGCCAGGATGCTGCTGTTGTACCCTTGGGCAAGGTACTTAACCCACAATTGCAAGAGTAAATATCCAGCTGTATAAATGGATATAATTGTAAACTACGGGAGTCGCTCACCCTCCATCCACTAGGGGGCGCTGGGCCAGAAGTGGCTGTGACAGACTGGAGGAAGTGTGATGCAGTGGCCAGGATCCTGGCGGCCTGCCCTCAGCAGTCTCTCTCTCTGGAGGACTACTACAGCCAGGTGTGCCCGCAGGTATGTGTCAATGTCTTTCACGGGGTGGGGTTTTAGCAAAGAACCAGCACAGCATAACATGTTAATCCTGTAACATTTGCTAACATAGCTATGTCCATCTGATCAAGAACAAGGACTATTGCTTTCTATTTGATAATTTTCTAATCATTTTACCTTCCAGTTGTAATGCAAGGGGGTTTTCCACATATTGCATTCCAGCTTCCAGTAATGCAGTATTATTAGCAAGTGGTCCCTGTAGCTCATGGAAGACCTCCCGTGGTAGGTTTTCACTCTGAGAGTGTTTCCTGTCACTGCTCAGGTGCTGGAGCTGCTGCACTTCAAAGACAAGCTGACAGCCCTGCAGTTTCAGCGCGTGGTCACCAGGGCGGTGCTCACCATGGCGCAGGAGCGTCCAGAGCTTGCCCAGAGGCACCTGCTGGCCCCTCTCTTCGGCCCGCTCGCTCGCTGCGGAGGTGCGACAGGTCAGTGCAGGGTGGGGGGGCAGCCCTGATTTGTGAGTGTCTGCCAGCACGTTAACGTTACGAGTCTCCAAAATGCACAACACAGCACTGTCATGCTGCCAGCATGTGGCAGCTTTAGTCATGGTGTCTTAATAAGTCTGCTGATTCTGATACCAGTTCAGCTTTGATCTTGCTTTAAAAGTGTAAGCCTTATTATATAGCAGTTTATAAAGCAGTTTATCAGTGTGGATACAGACACACACTGATAAACAGACTCTCTGACACACTGATTCAGGGCAGTGCTATCTCTGTACCATCACGGCATTCCTTACTGAGTGGTAAACTGAAGCACTGGGAGATTGTGGTACTGTTGCAACAACAAGAAGTTTCTACTGTGGTACCCCGATAATCCCACCTGTATTTTCCCCACTTGGGATATTTCTGGGATATTTCACTTTGCGCTCTGGGATATTTCCACTGTGATATTCTGATGGCCCCATTGTTTTAGCAGGTTGTTTCCATCGTATTGCTACAAGTCCTGTTATTTCTGGCTTCTGTCTGGAAATTCTGAATAAATAAAATTACATTCTATTTATTGTGTACAGAGGTATTTTTCTTTATTTCTCCAAATAGAAATGGGCCCACTGCCCTTGCAAACCGTAGGCTAGGAATTTAAAAAGAGAAATGTCTCACAGATATATAAGTATTGTCGGAAAAGCTGATAGTTTCCAGTCAGTGATTGAGTCTGTTTTGGCCCAGGTCCTGTGGAGGAGTGGGAAATAACACGTAGCGTGGAGGATGTGTACAAGGTGAGCGCAGCACACACAACACAGCCTGTCTCACACTGATGATGTCATTGAGCCTCTGTTTAGTCTGAGCATGGCTACTGAGAGCTTTTTGTTGTAATTTGGTCAACATGTACTCTCAGTGTCATTATCACCATCGTTATAATATTCAGTGACGTTGTGTGTATAATACACACTGTTGCTGACTGCTGAGCAGAAATTCTGTCTCTACCTTTATTTGACACTGCCTTTCTTCTTCCCTGTCTCTGTCTGTCCTCCCTCCTCCCACTCTCCCTCTTTCGGTGTACCCCCCTGCTGTCCTTCCCTCCCTGTCTCTTTCTCAGGTGTGTGTAGTTGGGAACAGTCCATGCCCTGCTCTGTTGAAGGCTCTGGGAGACACAGTTCCTGTGCTCTTCTCTCTGTACTGTTTCACCAAGCAGAGTGTCTGCCACTTACGGTTAGTGTGTTTCTACTGTCTGTTGCTGCTCCACACTGCTGACCTGACCACTCTTCCCCACTGCTATTCTGACCGCTGCTCCCCACTGCTGCCCTAACCAAGGCTTCACACTGCTGCTCTGAACACTGTTTTGCACTAAGTCATGACTGTTGGCTCCACAGTGCTCCCTGTCAGGAGATCCTCCTGTGGTACCTGGCCAACACAACACCCCAGGAGGCCCTGAACTCTCTGAAGCAGCTGTGTGGTCTCAGCAGCCAGGCGGGCGGCGTCGCCCCTGGGCTCCAGTTCTCACCCGGCAGTGAGGGAGGAGCCACACTTACACAGAAAGAGCCTGTCAGGTGACTGACCAGTGACACCATTACATCACTGTTATGTCACAGTATAGACACACATCATAAATTGGTTTTGTAAATTCTTTTCTTTCCAACATCCCTCTTTCACCCTCATCATCTCATTTCTTTCTCTCTCTCTCTGTCTCTTCCCTCCTCTTCCTCATCAGTGATGAAGATGAGGCTCTGTATGAGAAGGTGTCAGGGGAGCAGTGGAGCGTGGAGTGTCTGGTCCAGCTGCTGGCCGAGATAAAGGACAGCGACCTGCCCGGAGACTTCTTCCTGGAGCTGCTGAAGGTGCTGCCCCCTGCTGGCCGGAGGCTGCGAACTCGTAGAGCTTGGATTGTGGGCCGCTGTTAGTGAGTGCGTGCCGGGGTGGCCTGATATGTATCTCTCCCCCCGCAGGAGCTGACTGGCGTGGCGGCGGAGCAGGATGAAGAGGAGGATGAGGAGGAAAGGATGGACACAGCAGCCATGACGCTGCTGGAGCTGGAACAGCACCTGCTGAGGCGCGGTGAGGGCCGGGGCCGGAGGCTGGCCCTGCTGCAGGTGCTGGCGGTCATGTGTGAGGGCCTCTCCCACACCCTGCTGCTGCGCAAGCCCTCCCAGGTCAGCTGACCCCGTGCAGAGAACACGAGTGGCTGAATCCCTTTGTGTATTATAACGTTACAGTGATCATTGGAGCGAGCAATAGGTGTTACTTGGTGTTGTGTTGAAGAGTCTTTGACCACCAAGGGACAAATGTTTTTACTGGTGTTTGAGTGTGCATGCTTGTATGCTTGCAGATGTTTTTTTATTACATGTGTGTGTGCATGCACGTGTGCTTATGGTTACGCGCATGTCTGTGTGTGTGTGTGTCTGTCTGTCTGTGTCTGTGTGCATGTGTGCAATTGTGTGTGTGTGTGTGCGCGTGTATGCATGCGTGTGTGTGCATATGTACGTGTGTGTGTGCTCACAGCAGCTCTGACCCAGGCTCTGTCTCTGTAAGGTGGTGCAGTTCATCGTGGCTATGCTGGAGCGGGCCTGTGTGGGTTTGGACCACGACTCTGAGGGACCTATGGAGACCCAGACTCTCAGCATGGGGATGGGCCTGGTGGCCACCATGATGGCAGGAAATATGCAGGTACAGCTGCTGTCTGACCAGGCTGGGGAATTAGTGACAGTTGCCTTCAGGCTGTTGATAAAGATGATAGATAAAAGTGATTCATGGCTGGGTTAGTATTTGATGTTTGATGTCTGTGAGATGTTTCATGGGATTGATGCTATGTATGATGCGGCCATTCCTCCCCACAGCTGAGTGCGCAAGACTACGCATCCATGTCAGCGCTCCTGCCACCCCTGGACCGCATTTCCCAGCAGCACCCAGACCCAGTCATCCAAGAGCTGGCCATGGACCTGAGGGCAGCTGTGGCAACGCATGGGGCGTTCTGCCCCGACAGCGTAACCCGGGCAGCCCACCCCGTTGGCTCACAAACCGACACTGCCACACCTCACACCCCCCACAGAACACCCGCTTCCCAAAAAACCCACACCACAGCCACTCCCCAAACCACACCCAACACGCCTGCTTCCCAAGCCACTCCCCTCTCAGAGCACAGGAAAGCAAGTGCTTCTGCCAGGAGAGGTGACAGGCCTACCCAAACGCCCTTGGTGGAGGAGGTATCACAGGGGGCGGCACGGAGTCCCACTGGAACAGAAGCTCACATGACAGTGCCAGCGGGTGGCGGGTCAGGGGTCAGCAAGTCTCCCGCCGCCTCCCCCAGCAAGGCCTTCTCCGAGTGTCTGCTGGAGGCCTGCCACCCCGACGTCCCGACCCGGGCTGTGGCGCTGAGGACGCTGACGAGAGCGCTTCAGGAGAGGAACACCGAGGCGCTGCAGGCCCAGGAGAGAGTGCTCACCGTAAGAGGCCCTGCTGTCTGTGTGTGTGTGTGTGTGTGTGTCTGTTGTCTGTGTCTGTGTCTGTGGGTGTGTGTATCTGTAGGTGTGTGTGTGTGTCTGTGGGTCTGTGTGTCTGTAGGTGTGTGTGTGTGTGTGTGTGTGTGTCTGGTGTGTGGTTAAATATGGCAGGAGGTGGAAATATGTCAGTCTTTTTTAGCTGTTATAGTGCAGTATGCACATACTAATCTGAGTAAAGTGCTTAGGACATGTTAGGCTTTCTGAGCAAGGCAGGCTTGGTAAGTCAGTCTGTCCGCATTGGTGAAGCGTATGTGTTATATTTATTAGATTGTAACTTGAGTAGAAAGCTCCCGGTGCAGTACTTTTTTCATTCTGCATATTGTCTGTGCAGTGGCTAGTGCCTGGAGGGATGATGTATATTTTAGATTCTTGGAAACAAAGTGGGATTCTGTTGTCATTGCCTAACGTTGTGTCTGACACCTCTACCCTCCAGCTCTTTCTGGAGAATCTGGAACACGAAGACACGTTTGTGTATCTCTCAGCCATTCAGGGTAAGTGGGGAACGGGTGAATGAGTTGCAGTCCTTCTGTTGACCACAGTCTGAGCTTATGTCATCACAAAAGGCCCTCAGTTAACAAGAACTGTTGAGTGTATTTAGGCTACATTAACCAGTCCATTGTCTCTAGCAGTGGGCTGTTGAGATTGATGAAATCTCAAATCTCAACATAGTGGTTAAGGAAAGTAACTCATAGGAAGGACTCGTAACTGAAAGGTTGCCGGTTCGATTCCCCACTGGGGCACTGCTGCTGTACCCTTGGACAAGGTACTTAACCCACAACTGCCTCAGTAAATATCCAGCTGTATAAATGGATAACACTGTAAAAAAAACTGTAACCGATGTAATTCGCTCTGGATAAGTGTGCCTGCCAAATGCCTATAATAATAATGTAATAATGAAATTCACTGTGTTGATTATTGACACTGATTAGAAAAACATGCGTATATGCAAGCTGCTGGTGTCTGAATGGAGGTCACACCCTGTCCCAGCTATCTCAGCGGTACTCTCTCTCTCCAGGCCTGGCCGTTTTGGCCGATTCTTTCCCTGAAAGGGTCCTCCAGCGGCTGCTGCAGGAGTTCCGGGGTGGAGCCATTGACCCCTCCCCCCACCAGGCGAGGCCGCTGGAGACGCGTCTGAAAGTGGGCGAGGCTCTGATGAGGGCGAGCAGGGCCCTGGGTGAGTCCGCAGCGTTCTCTGCCGCTGGGTACCAGATCTCAGTCTCTCTGTATCCCATTCTCTCCACCTACAGTACCAGTCTAAAGGTAGAAACACACCTGATTTACATAGTGGGAAACATGCATTGGAAGACACTTTGATCTAAAGACTTATACATAACTGCTTGAAATTTGTTTCTTAGATAAATATAAATAGTGAACGTGATGCCTGTGTATGAATTTCTATGAATAAATGTTTAATTAAAAAAAATATTTTCTGGCTATTTTGAAGAATCTAAAATATAAGATTTTTGGGCATTTTTTTGGAGTGGAGTGATTTGTAACACTTTTTTGGAGACTGCGTAATTCCATTTGTGTTATGTCATAGGTTTGATGGCTTTACTATTATTCTAAAATGTGGAAAATAGTAAAAATAAAGATAGAAAAGTGTGTCCAAACTTTTGAGCAGTGCTGTACATAGGGTATGCTGCAGTAGCCCAGCCCAGTTATCTAGATAAACCAGCAGTCCTCCCAAATAGGCTCAACATCATGAGAGAACTTTCCCATGCTTTACTGTTCCAACAGTTAAATGTTTTTTTTTAATAACTGTATGCATTAGTCTCTCTCCTCAATAAGGATAACCTACCCTGCCCCTTCTGTGTGTCAGGTGACCTGGCTCCCCACCATGGCCGGCCCCTGATTGGAGCATTCCTGCAGGGGGTAAGGGATGAGGACAGCACCATCAGGGCCAGCAGTCTGTCCAACCTGGGAGAGCTCTGCCAGAGGCTGAACTTCTCCCTGGGCCCGCTGGCACAGGAGGTAAGAGTCACCCAATCGGTCAATTAGTCAGTCAGTAAGTAAATGACTCTCAAGCGTGGGCCTTTGACACAGGAGGCCAGAGTCAGTCAATGAGTCATGGGGTCAGTGCAGTCACTTAGTCCAGGGTCTTGAACAGTGGCCTTCTGTGGCATGTTGAACTTTTGACGTGTGTGCGTGTGTGTGTGTGTGTGTGCGCGCCCGTGTGTGTGTGCGTGTGTGTGTGTGCGCGTGTGTGTGCGCGTGTGTGTGCGCGTGTGTGTGCGTGTGTGTGCGTGCGCGTGTGTGCGTGCGCGTGTGTGCGCGTGTGTGTGCGCGCGTGTGTGTGCGTGTGTGTGTGTGCGTGTGCGCGTGTGTGTGTGTGTGCGTGCGTGTGTGCGCGTGTGTGTGTGTGTGTTCCAGCTGAGCTCCTGTTTGACGGCTCTGATAAAGACGGAGCAGGAGCCCGAGGTGCGCAGAGCTGCTGTGCACGTCATCGTTCTGCTGCTGAGAGGCCTGAGTGAAAGAACCACACAGGTAGGAACTCCGCATCTTCCCTGTACACCTCCACACCTGCACAACTCGCTAACAGAGCTCTCCATCTCCACACCTGTACACCTCCACACCTGCACAACCCGCCAACACAGCTCTCCATCTCCACACCTGTACACCTCCACACCTGCACAACCCGCTAACACAGCTCTCCATCTCCACACCTGTACACCTCCACACCTGCACAACCCGCTAACACAGCTCTCCATCTCCACACCTGTGCATGTCCATACCTGTACACCCCTCTGCCAGTACAGCTCTCCTCCTCCTCACCTGCGCAACAGCTCTCTACCTGTACAATTCTCTATTCTCTCTCTCACCTGTACAACTCCATACCTGCACAGCTCTTCACCTGTACGCCTCTCCCCCTTCTGCACCTATACTCCTGTCCAGCTGTGTGTTCAACTCCCCTCTTTGTGGCGGAGCCCTTTCGTCTGTGTACGACTTATCATGTCTGTGTGTGATGGAGCCTGTTTCTCTGCGTGCGATTCGTCATGCCTTTGTGTGATGGAGCCCTTTTCCTCTACGTTCAGCTGGCCACACCTGGGTGTAATGGAGCCATTTTCTCTGTGTGTAGGTCCTAGGCGATGTTCTGCTGGACCTGTACCGGGCCCTGAAGTGGGTGGTGCGATCGGACAGGGACGATGTGGCTGTGGTGCATGCCCAGCTGGCGTTGGTGGAGCTGGATGATGTCATGAAGAAATTCCTTTTCCCTGAGCAGAAACTGGAGAAGAAGATTGTAGTGCTGCCCTGAGGTGGACACACCAAACATGGCTTCAAAGAAGGGACTTCTGCCCTGCCACACCAAACATGGCTCTTAAGGGGTGACATCTGTGTTGACGCATCAGGCATAGCCATAGAGGGACTTGAGCAGACTTTGTCATCTTCAACATCTTGGTCTAATGGGAGTTGAAGGGACGGCTTTGTAATGCACCTATACTGGCCTTCACAAGCAACTAGTTTGCAGGTTCAAATCCCAGGTTTGAGTGTGTTATGTGACCAGGATTGCTACGGTGAATATGCGGCTGTATAAATACAAAATATATATTTATATTCTGAGCATTTGTAACTTCTGTCAGATTGGAGATTTTTGCTACTACGAGTGTTTTTGCCTTTTAAACTGGTAGCCTTTCTTTCTGTGTCCTTTGAGCATGTGTAGTAGTACAGGTCAGTGTTGCAATGTGCCCTGGCTTCCTCTTCCCCCTCCTCTCTTGTGTGTGGTGCTACTGGAGGATGGGTCTCTGGTCATGATGGAGCGCCCCCTGCTGGACTCTCTAACCTGGGGCTGATGCGTTTTCAAACATGGCCAGAAGTGTCTTGTATGTAGTCTGTCATGCCACTTTGTTAGATGCAGTATACTTGGCAAATTTTAAGTTGTCCTGCATAAAAGCGGCTACTAAAGGACAGAAACGTGAATGAAACCTATTGAAAGTAAATGGAAGATGTGTTCGTGTTTGAGAAAGAGAGGTCTGAACTCCTCTCGTTGTGGTTTTGGCATGAAAGGAGGGCGCATTGTAGCAGCAATGAGACAAGAAGGGCACACAGGTGAGGTTACCAGCCGAAGCAGCCTCTTAGCTTCCTTGTCCTTCCATCTAAACGCGGTTGTCACTTCATCCGCTCCCTTGATGGCGTTAAAAATGGGTCAGTGTGTCTTTGATTCATCATCTCTATTATGTGGAGAGCGTGCGTCTGTGGTGTCAGTCAGGGGTCGGTGCAGGGGGTGGGCGTGTGCGTGCTTTGATGTGTTGCTTGCGTGCGGGGGAACACATAATTTGGTTTGGGGGGGGTTGAAATCCAGATAGTGGCAGTGTGTTCTGTGAAGAGGAAAAGGAAGAACAACACAAGAAACATTCCACAGGCCTGTACGTCAGTCATGTACCTGCACAGCGTTTTTTATTTGGAATACACTGGTTATTGTTACAGCACCTGTTTGTTTTATAGTCCTTTTTTCTTGTCCTTTTGAGTCGGAGGACATGAATAGCTTGTTATTCCCGAGAGGTGATTGCACAGGGGACACCTGTAGCTTATTGAAGGAGCTAGCTTAGGCAGAGGTAGGCAATGGCACTGCGTCGCTAAACCTGATCGAAGGATCCGAGAACAGAGGAATAGGACAGGCACAGATGGTGTGCCGCAACTGGCAAGTGTTCTGGCAAATGCAAGAAGTGTAGGGACGTCCTATCCTCCTTTAATGACTCTGGACCTGACTTTGGGGGGGGGGGGGGGGGGGGGTCATCTAGAGCTTATTGTACTGTTTGTGTGTCACTTCAGAAAGGAGACAGCGGGGGTGTTTGTGTAAGTGTGTATGAGCACGTGCATATGTGCATACGCAGACACACACACACACATGTGACAGGTTGGTAAAGCCTTGCTCTATGTTATTAAGGTCTTTGTGCATCCAGTGTGTTTGGATTTGTCTGCTTTCTAGCCCTGGCTCAGTACACAGATTCCAGGGATGTGATGGTATTCTGTTTGATCCTTTGTGGGTGTTACAGTAAGCGCAGGAGATCAGACACACACACTCCTGTGCCGCGATAGCAGGGTGGGCTGAGTGGGCTGCCTGCTAACTGGGAGGGGGAGGTTAAAAATAAACATGGCTTTCATGTCGTGGAGGATTCCAGAGCAGAGTGGAGGTGGCCGTGATTGTGTGTGTCTATGTGTTTGTGTGTATATGTGTGTGAGGGGGGAGTGTGTTGGGGTGGGGCAAGCACATGCTCTTGATGTTGTGTGTCAGAGAGTGGCAAGTATTGAACACCACCCCAGTCTAGCCTTGGCTTGTGCACATAGAAATGAGGACCTTAGTATTCTCATCGTTTTGCACACTATGTTTGTGTGTGTGTATGTCTGCATATCTAAGTCATCTGTGCCCTGTCTGTAGTTGTGTACGTTTGTGTGTGAGAGTACTTTTGCCTGTCAGGATTGTCCTTATAATGCTTTTGGTTTGTTTACTTCAGCAGAGGTAGGAAATGTTGGCCTGGTTTTCCTAGATATTCCAGGTAAGAGATTTTGTAGTTATGAAGCACCTATATGACTTTAATTTCCTATAGTTTGTACAAATATTTTGTTTCCTGTATTCTGGACCAGTCTTTGGTTGCCTGTGTTCCAGGCCAGTACAAAGTGGATGTTTCTGAAGTCCTCAATCAGTCAGCTGATTGGACGTCTTGGACAATTGACAGGAAGTGGACAGAGTTGCGCGAGACTGCCTCAGTCGGGAAGTGAATGTTGAGCGTAATAACGAGATGAAGTTTTCCTCCATACCAGTGTCTCCTGTGGAGGTAGGGTGAGGATGGGCGGGGCTGGGAGGACGGACATCAGCAGCCAATGGGGCGGTGTACCCAGGGGACTGAGGTCAGAGTGTTGAGAGAGAAGTAAGCAAAGGTTAGCCACTGACAGGCTACTAGGCAGCCATTTTAAAATCTGGAATTATCTTCACCATTTCAGTTCAGTTCGAACTACACGAGGCACTACTTCACTGGCCAGGATCCTGACCATGTAGAAAGGTGCCAGGTCTCAGCAGTTTTTTTCAGTAGTATTTAGATTACAGCTGCTAGACTCTCTTCCCCTCTCTCTCCCCTCTTCCTTACCTTGTTCTTCAGCCCAGGTGTTTGTGGTGATGCTTCTCATAGCCCACTGCATTGTTTGAGTTGCTTCCTGTGATGACAGGCAAGGTTAAAGGCTAAGCTGGTAAAGGAACGAAGTTGCATGAAGTCACCATTTGCAGGGAAAAAGCTGGACTTGTATTGTTCCTTCACCTACATGTGTGAGAGCTGAAATGATTATAATTTCAGTGTTTCTGCGTGTCCTTACCCAGGTAATCCTTGTAATCTTTGAAGTACTTGTGCCTCAGACTGCGTCCATCTGGAGAATGAAAGAGAGGAAATGTTTTTTACTTTAACTAGCTGGTAGTTACATCAATGCACGCCTTTGGGAAAGGCCTGTTCTTTGGCAAAGATAATGACTTGCTTCAAACTTGAAAAAGGGTTACAGTAATTCACTTGGTACTAGATTTAAATTAAATTTAAAATGACCTACTGTAATGTAATGGCTACTGTAACTTAAAAATGTGCACTGAATGTAAATGAATAAGGTGAATAATCACTAGATGATGTAACATGGCTGAGCTGTCAGACATAAGTGAATGGTTTGTGTGTGGTTGATGGGGTAAGGTGGTCAACAGGGATTGGTGTTTGGGTTAGCGGTGGTAGTGTGTAGGGGATGAAGCCGGGGGATGTCTGACAGTGGTTAGTGTCAGTAGTCATCAGTAGCTGATGATTCTGGGCATTGGACAGTGATTGGCATGTAGGTGCTAGGCGGTGATTGGTGATTGGCGGGGGGTGGGGTCACTGACCAGAGGATCCCCGCTGCTTAATGCACTGGCCGCGGTTTGGGACGCCGGTGGAGGGGTTCCCGGGGCTGATGATGTGACACTCGTACCCTGTGGGACAGTGCAAGGGCTCGTCCCCATCCTCTGTGGTGCTGCACGCCTCCGCTATAGAGTGGGGGGAGTGTGGGGGGGAGAGACATGGTCAAGATTATACACACTCCATCAGTGACCTCAAGGCTCATTTTCAGTTCACATGAGAGCAAGTCTGGCGCTGACTGAGGGGCAAGAACAAGAACCAGACTCCACAGCTCAGCACCGAAGCTCCGCAGCACCCAGGGGAGTTTTGGAGGAGAAAACACCACATTCAATTCTCTATCAGTAAAGACCGTTTTATCCCACAAACTGAGCAATTCTGCCTAAGACTGGAGGAGCCTTTTCCTGACGGGTGACAAGCAAACAGACAGAGATGATGTAAGAAATGGAGGCTTGAAAGAAATGTAAGATACACAGATTGTCAGATGGACACACACACACACGTGAATGGGAGATGTAAGGATAGACAGCGTTTATGTAGAAGGTACAGATATACGTGCAGAACTGAGTAGTGACAGTAGCCTCTCACCCTGCAGGACTTCCTCTGGTCCGTCCAGGAGCCAGCCGTTTCCACCCAACCACCGGGGCTTGGGCTGCACCAGCCAGTCCAGTACTGATCAATAAACCATCAATATGCAATCAATGCATGATTTCTTCCAATACTACAACTCAGCACTGATCAATACACCACCACTATACTAATAATACATCACCTATACACAGCAATACTCTATTAATATACAGTACACAATTACAGTCATATACTGATCAATACATCATAAATACACTATTAGAGCATGATCAATACACCATCAAATGTACAGCTAATACACAATTATGAAACAATATTCTATCAATGCACTATCAATTTGCTATGAATACACAACACATAGCACACAGGCAATGCAACATCAGTACACAATCAATGTGCAATCCCGCGGTGACGCGACTCTCACCTGGCGGAGGCTGCACGGACTCCAGGCAGGCGTAGATGCAGCCGTTGTAGCAGCAGCGCTTGTGGCGCTCACACTCGGAGTCGGAGCGGCAGCTGGGCACCTCGCACGCCCGCTCTGGAAGCATCTGGGGTGGCGGCGGGCAGCGGTCGCTCTTCTGGTGCTGTGCTGACTGGTTCGGGTACTCGTAGTCCTGAGGTCAGATAAAGAAGCACAGCGGAACGGATCACACACCGTGGTCTTAGAAAGCCTCAGATGATTCCCACCGTTGCCAGCAGATGGCGCCATAATCTCACTCCTGACCATCTACCGCCGGTTTCCTCGGCTGCTTTTTTATTGGAAAAATGGTGAATGCAAGTCATATATTACCCACTTCTTATTGATAAAACAATCTATGAATACGTGTGTTTCTCATTTCTGGTAAATGATTTATTCAGAGCAGGTAAGTTTTTATTAGACAGATAAAACAGGGGCATTTTATCACATGGCACCGGAAATATTAAATATAACCTAAATTATGTAAACACTCCTCATAATACACTCCAATTATGTATTAAATGAAGCTTAGTATCTATCCTTTTAATATGACAGGTCTGGTGTGATTTTCCAAACTCCGCTGTGCAATTATGCTCATGTGACAATATGAACAAAACAAGAGATTTCTGTTCATAGCTCCAGTTTCCTGGACCTATATAACATTATACTGAAGTAGTGACAACATTATTAATGATTAATTATAAATTATTAATTATTATTAAGTAATCAAGATCCAAATGGGCATACATGGTTGGCCAAGTTTTGGGCCCGGGGCTCTAATACAGCAGCCCTGCTGTAGCCCTGGCACAGGACTCAACATGGGCCTGGTGTAGCGGGTGGGTCATAGAGGACAGTGAATTTTTGGGGGGGTCCTGAGGTAAAAAAGAAGGGTTTAGTGTGCTTTCTTAATGACATTCACTGGAGGTGGGAGACCTGACAGCCATATGGAGACCCTGGAGCACCAGGTTACTGTATGATCTTCTGTGGTTCTGCTCTGTCATGGTCATACAGATCAACAAACCGAAAACCACTCGCCTTCGTGCATAACTGTATTGTAACTGTCTGTGTGCAACTGCTTCTCCTTCAACCTCAGAAACATTAACCGAATCAGATCTGTAACACAGCCACATATTCACACCACTGACTTCACTGACATGACTCTTGTTAAGGCGCCATTTCCAGTTATTAGGTCAATGGAGGAGAACCGTTCTCCCCATTGGCCGCAAAGTGCTGGCTCTG
This sequence comes from Megalops cyprinoides, assembly GCF_013368585.1. Classification (NCBI taxonomy): domain Eukaryota; kingdom Metazoa; phylum Chordata; class Actinopteri; order Elopiformes; family Megalopidae; genus Megalops; species Megalops cyprinoides. The sequence continues at coordinate 10,000,540 of NC_050595.1, forward strand.
GTTCATTGCAAGATATCAGCGGTTAAGATTCGCAGTTGGATTAGATTGGGGAAAGTACGCTACTCCTGCAGGGAAGTATTGTGGAGGCAGACAGACTGGCATAGCTGTTGAATTCTCTCTACCAGAAACACACACACACGCACGCACGCACGCACACACACAAACATACATATATGTAGCTTCCCACACCTCTCTACAACTGTTGTCTTTGTTTCTGTGATGATTGTACGTGTTCATTAAAACTTTTATGAGGAGAACTATTTTGCCTAGTGCTGTGGCCAGAGGGCTTTTCTACAAATGAAGACTTCCCAGAAGCTCATGTCTTTGTGTTTTGCGGTGCGTGCGGCTGACAGTGGCCGAATGGTGCTCCCATTTTCTCGTTCTGCCTTAGCCTGCATCTCAGCACACATACTAGCCTGAGAGGTTTTTAAACTAATTTGATAATGACTTTTTGGAGCGCGCGTGGTCGTTATTCAGTACAGTTTATTTGGCAGACCGCGATGTCGTCAATTCCAAACCCGACCGCTGTTAAACTGAAAGCAAATGTTTGGCACGAGCGCTGGTGGCACTGCGTGTGTGTGTGTGCACACACATGTCTGTGCGTGTGCATGTGCATGCATTTGTTTCTGAGCATGTGTCAGACTGCCTGCTTGTACTTCTGTGCATATTTGTGTGTGTGTACTCTCCCACGTTTCTGCAGATGAATGAGTGTTGTGTCGGCAAGCCAATCTGCAGAGCCGACGGAGAAAGCTGGAGCAGTCTCCAGAACCATCTACTTTTGTGACAGAGTGGCTGGGAGGGCCCGTGATTTTTTAAATTTTTTTTTACAATGGATTGAATTATATTTAGTTTATTTAAGTCCAAAAGATAACTTCCTGCAGATTGAGAAGTGTCCTTTTCTCCTTATTCTTCAAAAGCACACAGAGCCTCACAAGTCATGTGTGTGTCTTGACTTGTATGGATGGTTTGAATTGATGGTTTGAATGTTAGGAATGTATAATAGGTATCTAGGCTATGTACAGATATTTTCACCTGTAAGCACTGATCACGGATCAGTATCCATGTTTTACACAAAATGGTTATGGACAGGGTTAAGAGTGGGTTAACTGACCCTGGGTTGGGACAGATAATACTCTGAACAACTGCACAGAGACTGCTCACACTTGGGGCACATACTACCCACAGCTGTTGGAACGCCAATTCTAGCCCCATTTTGAGAGGAAAAAACAAACCCAGCTAAAACTGATCTGGGGTCAGTGGTGGTGCTCTGGATTGCTTTCAGATCGCTTGTGGAGTGGGGAGAGTGAGAGTTCTAGACGAGAGACTGCCGTTTCGCCCTTGAGCAAGGAACTCGAGCCTAAAAATTCAGTGGTTTAAACACATGACAAGTAAAAATGCAGAGTGTTTGAATCACGCCTGATTCAAGCGTCTGCTGAGCAAGCCAATGCGGACGTGCGCTGACCCGGCAGTGCGCGCTGAACGTTCGGATTGGCGGGGGGCTGGGGCACTGGGCCTCACACTCAGTCATCCCCAATAACGGCTCTTTGGATCTCTGGAGAAAATCTGGGGATCTAATCCTGTAAAATACTGTAATGTTCTCAAACATTTTCACACCGCCTGACCGGCATTAGCGTGCTGGTTAACTCTTTCCACCCCCAGTTTGCACTGAGATAACTATTTCCCCCAGCCAGTGGGCTGATGACTGCAGGGCAGAAACTACTGTAATACTACTGTATTACTACTGTACTGCTGTAGTACTGCTGTAGTACTGTAGTACTGACAAAATGACCCCTCAACCACACTGAGTGGCCATAAAGAGGGAGTAAAGGCAGGAATTTCGTGGTGTTTATGTTAACGTAAATGAAATTGCTGTGTTACGAATGCTCAGTTTATATTAATTAGATTTACATCTGTGTTTTTGCATCACTGCTGCTTTGGCAATCCTGTATTGCAATTGCTCATCTGTCAACCAAGCAAACTGAGCCGAACTGAAGAGACGGTGAGTCAGAACCATGACGGGAAGAAAGAGTCGAGTTTGTCGAGGTCATGTAAACGTTACAACAATGTTCCCCTTTGTGCTGCCAGAGCATTCCCATACATTATCAAGTGCACGGCTGCACAAACACAACGGTGCCTATACGCACCCCTTTGCCCCCACACTAACAAAAGAGCTCCTGTATACCCACAAACATATACGATAACACAGCGGCCTCAACACATAACTGACAAGAGTTCTCTCTATATATGCGCCACATCTACGCATTTACATTTTGTTACATTATACATTTGGCAGACACTCTTATTCAGAGCAATTCACAAAAAATGCATTCAATAGGTTTGGCCATTAGCTTGCAGATACTGAATCGTTAGCGCTAGCCTTGAAATGTAGGGCCATTGGGGAAAATATACACCCTTAAACTATTACCATGCAACATTTATTAGATCGTGCAACCAAAAACGCCAAAGGTTTGTATCATCACACCTTGTTTCCGAATGAGCTAAAACATCTGCAGAAACTTGAGTTGCTAGCAGACTTTTAAAAATCCTGTAGGTTGAGATTCCAAGAAATTTTATATCTTCTAAATCAAATTAGCGTCAGGAGGACAAAATGTCAGAGAACTCAAAAAAGAAGGGATCTCAGCATGATGGATGACCCTTCCAGGAGGGGACAGCGAGGTATCCAAAGGTAGCAGCACAAAGTGGTCTGGCTGCAGAGTAAGGTGTGATGACAGTTTGTAAGTCTGGAGGTACAGTTTTTGTTACAGCTCAGCAGACCAGAACCAGTTTTGAATTTCATTCAAGGCGTAACAGGTAGCCAGTATAGAGAGATGCAGTCCTAGTGATCTCTGTATAAACCCCCAATACAACATGTGCTAATATTTACCCCTGTATACACGCCACACGTATATGCTCTCACACAGGTATCCCTCTAAATAACCCCAAACACACAGTAACACAGGGGCCCCTTGATACCACCTTGCACCACAACTGTAACACAGTGACCTATACCTGTCTCCAGCCTCCCGCAACACAATGCTAACCCTGCGAAAGACTTTGCGCAGTCTCCCTGCATCACGGTCACGGTCACAGTCGTGGTCATTGTCACAGTCACGGTCATGTTCACAGTGTTTCCCAAGGAAGGAAAAGGTTCCAGTAGAGTGGACTCTGTTTGTTCACAGTGGTGAGGGAACAGACTGAGCGTGCTCAAAGGCTGAGAATTCTGGGTGAACCGGGGAAGCCAAGCTTAACACTGTACATTGATTTTCTGTTGATTTTCCAACTTGCCCATGTACATCACAGGGTCAGTATCTCTAAAATAATTTATTAACCAACTAATACTGCAATTCTGCATGACCTCTGGGCAGTCCTGGGATGAGTATCACCTGTATAATTCTCACCTGTGTCTGTCTGTGCCATATCGCATCTGGGTCACCTGTATAATTCTCACCTGTGTGAAAGTCTGGGTTCTACTGCTTTCTTACTCAGAGCTCACCAGACTGTCTGAGCTAGCTTAATCAGCTCCAGCTGGGATCAGTGTGGAATTCACCCAGGAATCACTTCCAGTGTTTTAATGGAACCAGAGGCTCCAGCGGACCCAGTCAGCCGAGGAGATTCAGAACTGGGGCGGGACCGAAGCCAGCTGGATCAGAACTGGGCCGGGACTGGATCCAGCTGGATCACAACTGGGCCCGGGACCTGATCCAGCTGGATCGGAACTGGGCAGGACTGAGCTGGGCTGACCTGGGGAGGGACTCTGTGTCTCAGTAAGAGAACCAAACTCTCTGAACTTCCCTATTAAGAAACAAACACTGATACTATGCAACCTCATTCTGAATCACTAATGTTGTCCAAATTCATTCTGTGATGGAATGCTGAATTAGACAGTGATGCTCTGCAATTTCATTCTGAGCTGGGACTTCATTTGAGCTGGATTCTGATAAGAACATCGGTTAAGTGCATAAACAATGATTACCAGCGCTATAATCCACAGCACAGGTAAGTGTCAATGTAAAAACAGTGAGAGAAGGAGGATGGGAAGGAAAGAGAAAGTAAGAAAGAAATAAACAGAAATAAAGAAAGAAAGAAAGAACTACAGAAAGGGGGAAGAATGGCTGAAATGGACATGGAAAAGAGGCTGGCAGCAGCTGTCCATGTTGATCCAGCCCAGGAGGAGGAATTCAGAGTCTGCTGAGAGAGAGAGAGAGAGAGGGAGAGAGAGAGAGAGAGAGAGAGAGAGAGAGAGAGAGAGGGGGGGGGGGGGGGGGGGGAGAGAGAGAGAGAGAGAGAAAGGGAGGGAATGGAAAGGGGGGGCTCTGCTTTGAGTATCCAGCATGTTCCAATTACAGTGGCTTTGAAGCTGCGTCCGTGAGGAATGTCCGTGCGGCAGTCCGGCCAGCCGAGCGCCACACTGAGTCTCGTTAGCTTTGATCAATCAGTTCAGCGCTGAGCAGAGCTAATGAGCTGGGGGGCAGGGGGGACACTGGTGGGGGGAGCAGAGTTCCCGCCCTCGCTGGACACCCCCCTCCCTCCCCACCCTCCTGCCCATCTCTGTACATACACACACAACCTCTGCAATGATTCTGCCTAAACTTTACAAGCTATACATAACACCACGACTCCCTTTGCCACAAGCCTTAAGCTCTAGAAATATGCTGTTGCGATAGCTCCGACCCCACTCCCAGCTCAACAGTGTGTGCCCTTTGACTTCTCTGCCACGCTGTACCCCACTCACACACAAACACGCTCCCCGGCTCTACAACACTGGCCGTACTCACGTCGGGTTTGACCCCCACCTTTTGGCTTAGTCCCCTCCTCCTGATCCGACGAGCACTCCCGGGCCCGGACATCAGAACCAGCGTGCACAGAACCAGCGCCACGGGAGCTGTGGCAGAAGCCTGCATGGTTTCCCGTCTGTCTCAGCCCTCCCGTTGTCCTTCTTCTGTTCCTTATTATTTCCTTCTTTCCGTCTGCCTTCCACTCCTGCAGCCCTTACTCTGCTGCCTCTTTGCCTCTCTGGTCGTTACTTTAGTTTTTTTCCCTCTCCCCTTCTGTTCTTGTGCAGTAGTCCAGTGGAAGCAGCCGTTGTAGCTGCGGGGTGCCCTGTTCTCCTGCGCACGCAGATGTAGTTACCTTTTCAGCGCCCCTGGAGAAACTCTCTCTATCTCTTTCTCTCTCGCTCTCTCTCTTTCTCTTTCTTTCAAGGAGGGAGGGAATAGCGGGAAGGAGAGAGAAGAAGGGAGTGTGGAGAAAAAAAGAGCAGGTGGAGGAGGAGGAGGAGGGGAAGAGGACAGGAGCGAAGGACGGAGAGATGAGGCTGCTGTCTGTGCATCAGAGCTAATAGGGCCAGCACGGGAAGCACATGCCTGCCTCTTTCTGAGGGAGAGGGAGGGAGCGGGGGGGGGAGAAGGAGGGGAGGGTGGGGAGAGAGGGAGGGGAGAGACCAGGAGACAGTGAGGTGCAGAGAATGAGGTATTTTTAGATCTCCTCTCCACCACTCACATTTGTGATCTGTGTTTAAACTGTCAGGGAGAAAGGAGGGGAATTATCGTTGAGACTGTGTGTGTGTGTGGCGAAGAGGCCTGTGGTGGGGTTAAGGACGTGGTAGAGGATCTGAGGACTGAAAGGGTGAGTTTGCGAAGGGGTGACCCCCTTGTAGTGGCTTTTTATACCTCCAAAAGCGGGTCACTACCTCCCTCCACTGAAAGAGGAGAGGGTTGTTGCTGGTGGTTTTTCAGGCAGAGGCGCCTAGCGCATGGAATGAAGGCCCAGCTGGGTGAAGTCTGTCTCGAGCTGTTGGGTTTGAGAAGGGGCAAAACATAGTGATAGCTTTTATCACTGTGGACAGCAATAGCTATCCATTGATAATGTATCCTGTTGTTAAAACTGGTTGTTTAATGTAATCAATGCGTTGCCAATTTGTCAGCTCTCCTGAGTAAGTGAATGATCGACTCAATCCATCCAATCCATCCGAGGGATCTCTATTCACCTATTGGCCGGACCTTTGTGCACGTCTCCCAGAGAGCTTCCCCTGCCTGTATCCAGGTCAAGGGTTCAAACCCAGTGACCCCACCCCCCCCTTCATCACCAAACACCCATTCTTTCTTCAGAGTGACAGCTGCAAGGTCCACGTCTGGCCCCTCCCAGCCTGAGAACGAAGGACAGCTGCAATGGACCGTTACCCCGCCCCCTCCCCTTCCGAGCAGCGACAGAGTAGCATCGGCACCCACTAGCGTGCGGAGAAAAGGCCCGGCCCTGCCCTCCCTAAAACCCACTCCCCCCCAATACAAAAAACCCCTTTCCGCTTTCAGAATAAAGACCCGGAGAGGCACTGGAGTACGGGACTGTGTGCGTGCCTGCTGAGCCCAAACAAGCGGGCCTGCGTGCGTGCGTGCGTGCGTGCGTGCGTCTACGAACATGGCGTCCGGGTGGAGCTGATAGGGATCTCTTGAGCACCGGCAGTGGTGAGGGCCCGCATTGGCTAATCCCCCCACGTAGGGGCTGTCTCAACTAAACATACGGAGGCACTCCGGCACGATCAGAGAGGCAGGAACGCCTTTGATGTGAGGGAACTGTCTCCGCAGACTGAGATGTGTCTGTAAGCAAGGGGACTGATGAGCACTCCGCCCACGCTAATTCGGAGCAGATGGGAGTGTGTGGGGCTGCGTCTCAGGCGAACGCCGGCCTGCTGTAGGGGGGCCTGGAAGAACAGGAACGCTTCCCCTCCCCGATGACACCTTTTGCACTCAGGCTCACGGGAGGTCCAGCCCATAACTAAGGTTGTAACTATGTGTACCACACGATTATTAAAGGCAGCCTACACACCTAACGGTTCCTCTCCTCGATCATGCACGCTCACCTGCACCCAGTGAGAAACAGTGCTCTTGTACAGACTTTCCCAGTGTAGCAGTGTGTAGCAGTGTGTAGCAGTGGGCAGGGGGCGGGTGGGGGAGTGTGCTTACTGGAGCGCCCGTGACCTCTCACCTCCCCTCGCCCACCCCTCCCTTCTCCGAGCATGGAATTGAACCCCACAGAGAGCCTCCCTGAATCTCACACTGCCTGTCAGAGGAGAACAAAACCCTGCTGTACAGAGAGGGAAAGATGCCTGAGAAAGGGTAAACGGTTTTGGGGGGGGGAAGGGTGAGAGGCCCAGTGTGCATGTTAGTGGTCACCACCGTGGAGAGAGTAAGGCTTGATAGCTTATTTTCTGGCAATTCCAGACCGCCCTTGGTTGCGGTCACAATGGAAATACATTGACCATCTTTGGCGTTCATTGGCAGTACATTCGCCACAGGCGAAATATGAAACCCTCACCCATGTGTGCTGAAATTGGTAGTGTTTACATGCTGATTATCCACAGATCTGTATTTATCTTACATTATTCTAGCAGAGGCCCCTGTGCTGCCATTTCGCTTTGATGGGAAGGTGGAGGAAGACGACTCAGATGGTGAGTGCATGAGGGTGGGTGGGGACAGCAGAGATGTAGGGTGAGCTGGGGGCAGTCTGTCACAGACTAAACACATCTGTTTGTCTCCTGAATTACCGTAATCTGCTGCAAACTCATGGACTCTCCATCTCTCTCTCTCTCTCTCTCTGACACATCCACACACAAACATCTGACGTTCCTCTTGCTAGTGCTTCTCTTTGCAGTGTTAGCATAGGTGTGACTAGACGTTTTATAGCAGTTTGAGAACCTTTGAAGCATGTGTGCTTGTGTGCTTGTGTGTGTGTGTGTGTGTGTGTGTGTGTATACTGGTTTCCTTAGCTGGGGTCACTATAAACACACAAACACATAAACATATACATTACATGCATTTAGCAGATGCTCGCATCCAGAGCGACTTCCAGCACAGCAGAACATAAGTAATTCTTCTATTCACTCTCTCCTACACACACATACTCAGGTAATTTCTTTAAGACTGTGTGTGACTCCATCGACTCATTAATCCCCCCCAAAAGATGGACCAATCACAGCTCATTCAGGGTCTTTTCCCTCCAATCCTGCCCATCAGTGTCATCTCGCTATCCCACGGGAGGAAGAACTCTCTGCCAGGAAAGATTACAGCCCCCCTCTCTGATCCTCTTTCTTTCATTCCTTTCTCCCTCTCTCTCTCACTCACTCTCACTTGCGCGCCTGCCGCAAGCCTACATAAACGCAGGAGCCTTTGAACTCAGGTAGCAGCCCGGAATTCCACAGCACAACCCCTGAGAGGAAGGTCAAACAGAAAACATTTCAACATTCTGTCACTATAGCGACAGTCTGCCCAGGAGGTCAAAGTTAAGATCCCTGTAAAGTTCGGAGAGTCGGAGGGGAGAGCGGGGGCCCTCTGGGGGGGGAGCTGAGCTTTGGTCAATCAACTGTTTCTGCTTACAGGCTTCAAAAGAGCCTCCACCCGCCTTGTTAACTCTTCCCTCGTTAAAGAAAACGACGCAACTCTTGGTCACTTGCTGCAGTTCACTGTCTGCTTCCAATGTCAGCCAGTGTCTCTGCCTAGGGTGCTTATACAGTTTGGAATAGCACTTATACTCTTGTTTTCTTAAACTGCTATTCAATTATCTGCATGATAACAAAAAGAATGTGTTGTTTTCCTCTAAGTCTGGACACCAGCAAACCCGAACAGAGTGGCTGAATCGGACATCCAAGGCTGTGGTTTGCTGTGACCCCTGCTCTTATGAGACTACCTCTAATAGGAAGTGCTGGGGGAAGATGTACTTCTATCCTTCAGAGGGAAAAGTAGAAAGAATGCTGTGTATATTTTCAGCTCCACCAGAGTCAGGTCACAATGAAAGTTGTGGAACTGAAGGAATATGCCCTGCAGAAAAGCTAACATAATGACATGTCAGACTGACAGAATGTTGGAAAGCTCGGGGAGAAATGTTCTAGAACTGACAGCCATGACAAGGTAGAAATAAAGCTAATCTCCCCCATCACCCATTCCGGCTGGATGGGAGGATGAAGCAATTTACCTATCCCACTGAGAGGGAGGAGGGGTGGGAGAGACTGAGAAGTCAAAAGGGCTGGTACTGGTAACCAGACGGAAGCTTCTACAACAGGATGGGAGTTAAAAGTTCCATGTGATGCAGACGCGGGGGCAATTTGCTTGCTTAATCGCATTTCACTAGATCAGATAGTACACGGACTCTTCCGCAGCGGGTAGGGGGGGCACAGCATTTTCCCAGAGATGGGTCTCCAGTTCTGTGTGTGTCTGTATAAGGGTGTGTGTGTGTACGTGTACGTGTGTGCATGTAGATGTATGTATGTTTACTCAGACTGCTTGATGTTCTGCTCGGCTCACACTATCGGCCTGTAAATCTCTGACAGGAAGCTGCAAATGAGCTCAGAGGATAGGGAGATGGGGTCCTGTTAAAAGTTAAAGCTGTGTCTTAGCCAATGAAAACAGTTAGTGTTGTTTTGTAATCCCTGCATCTGCTCAAGATGACCCCAGAATTCACAATCACATGTGGAGCTTCCATCTGCAACAGCCTGTATGTGATATATTAAAGTCGTTAGAAGTCAGTTGGCAGGAAGTGTTTATTCAGAGGTATACAGATTCAGGTGAGTTTGGTGTTGGATGATTCCAGGTGCAGTCTGAGGATCTGAGCCCTCAGAAAACAAGTAAAAAATTGTGAGGTGAACTGCCGTCCTGATCGGAGCAAGTCCACACTCTACCACTAGGGGACCTAGCCTGAAAATGGGCAGACTTGCTGTGGGGCCTTGGAGAAGGGGGAGGGAAAGACAGACAAATGACCAGTGGGGGAAGAGTGAGGGCAGATGGAACACTGATGCCCCTTTAAAACTGAGAAATCTCAAGGTTCTGGGTAGATTTCCATGCGATTTCTTCGGCATTGATCTGGGTCAGCTTGGATGGCTAGCCTCACTAGTGCCAGTCTACTTTCAGGTGAGCTGTGGGTGGAGCTTCCCTTAGCACAACAAAACCAAACAGACATAAAAGAAAGGAACAAACCTCTATTGCTGATCCCAGCAAACAACTAGAGGTAGATAGAAACTGTGTGGACTTTTTCAGGAAAACCTCAACCCTGGACCACAGACAGTCTGTGTGGTTGTGGTTAGCATTCAGTGTTATATCACGTGCTACAGCTTGGACTTAGGTTCCAACATTCATTTTAAAGCACTTGTGCTGTAAGAAGTCAGCAGGCTTTTGGGGTCTGTTTCTAGCTCTACAGTGGGAAAGGAGTATTATCACGCTGGTGCAATGATGTTGAGAGTCCTGTGTGCTGGCATCCTAGCCACAGCTGGCAGGCAGTGCAGATAAACGCGGAGAAAGCAGGAACTGCAAAGACAAGTTGAGCACCAAAGCAGATTCCCTTTCACACTTCATTTTATGGAAGCTCAGAAGGCTCAGTTATTCCGTCTATTCTGATAGATGGCTCAGTGGCTCAAGCCATTACCTGTCCTGTGTTTTTGGTGCACACTCTGTGGTTCTGAAGTTGTCTGGCTGCCAAAGTCACTCACTGCACCAAATGAGACTGAAAATGCTCATTGAAGGAATTTGCTATTATTTGATTCGTCTTTCCATGGGTGAGTATTGGGGTCACCAGCAGAGATTGCATTAGGACAAGGCGGTCTGACCTCTTTGAATATCAGGCACTTGTGACGGATTAGAGAAATTAAGTGGTGATTTGCAGCTCATGGCGTCGAGGTGACTTTGGAGTCGTACAGCTATATAAACACCGCGCCCAGAGACACCTTCCAGCTGCTCCTCTCCCTCTGTCTCTCTCGCTGCAGCTCAAAGGGCCGTCCAATCCAAACACCGGCGGGCCAAGGAATTTCAGAATAAATCAATTGCAGCGGGTATAGATATCCAAACACAGACGAGAAAAGAGACAGTGGGTGGCTGCAGCATTGAAGTGCATCAGAAATAAATCCATGTTTAAAAACTAAATTCAAGCCCATGGTAGGAGAATTTTTGGGTGTAATGTGGATAGTATGTCTTAGTCAGGGGCACCTTAGTTACTTGCCCATGTCTCCGGCATTGTTTCCTTAGTTTCAGGTATGTGTAAGGCACTGGGAACACAACAATAGCCAACAAGGGGGACTCTTGATTTTCCATTGCTGTACTCTATGCATCACTCTTCTTCTTCTTCTTCTGCCCCCTCCCAAAAAAAACAAACAAACCAAAAGAGAGAGTGGCAATTTTGACCACGTTTGGTCAAATGGCAAATCTGACCACTGAGAATGGCAAATTTTACAATTGAACGTATAGACGCTCAAGCTCATGTTACTTTTGCTCATACTTAAACTTCTCAACATCTGGGTTTAGTACTGGCTCAGGTACACCATGGTGCAGAACCCTAAAACTTTGCCTTCCTCCTTCCATTTTCAACCTCCATTCCAGTCTTTAGTCTTCCATGAGGCTGCCTTCCTTCCCCAACTACCCGCCCCTGACATATCCGACCCGGCCTTCTTCCACACAGTCTTCACCTCTTCTATTGCAGTCCCTCCTTCTCATTCTCTGTCCTCCTTCTCCCAGTCTCCACCCCCCTTCTCGTAGTCCCTAGGCAATCTGCAAGTTTTAGCTGTCCTCTCCTCCTTTCTGTTCATCTGATGCAGCAGCAAAAGGAAGAGGGCAGAGACAATGAGGGCCACACCCGCCATCAGGAAGCCGGTCCCATAGTCGCTCATCTTGTCTATGAAGACTCCTGAGAAGAAAGAGGGACACAGAGAGATTGCATTTTTTTTAAGGTTTATTTGCTTTGACAATACAATACATTGTTATGCCAATGAAGGTAATTTAAATTTAAGTAGGAGACAGACTGAGGGACAAAGAGAGAGAGGGATAAGGACAGACTCAGAAGAGAAAAAGGAAGACAGATGAAGAGAGAGTCAGAGAAAAATACAGGAGTCATTCAGTTCGTCACATGATCCACACTGATTACTACCGAGGCCCACACTACAACTCTCTAGATAAGAAGTTAAATGGAGTTCCGCAGCTTGCAGATAAAATCAGGAGGAAGAATAACAGCCAGCTTTATGAGGGAAGAGATTATGCTCCTTTTCTTCCTGTTTTTTATCCTAACTGTGCAGTTTCGCTCTGTTTATAAACAGAATGTTGTGCGTGTGTGTGATCCCTGAGCAGAGAGAACTGCGATGGACTGTGTACAGGAGGTCAAATCTATCCCCAAATTTTGCTAGCGGTCTCCCGGTGAAGTAATTGAGGGGCCAGAAATTTCACGGTCCTTTCCTGTTCAGCGGGACTATCCAATAATGAAGGCACATTCAAATTGAGACCTTTTCTCAATTTCACGGTATGGGCACGCTGGTGGAAAAGAATATGCCTGAACAAAATTTGCTGCTGCACAAAAACGGTGACACGTAAGTTATTGTCAAGATGCACATCTAATGACAGTTTTTTTTAGAGGAATGTGGAAAATACTACTTCTATTAGCTGGCTAATGTTAAATATAAGAAGCGTAGCAAATATTAATGCACACCTACTACATGACAAGAAAAGTGTAGTAAATCTGAGTCAAAGCAAGCAAGAACATGAGGGAGAAAAGCAAAACGCAAGAAAAGGAGAGAGAACCATGAGTAACACTTCTGGCTCAAAATCCTGTTCTACCTTGAAGCAATGTGAAGTCCTGCAGCCTCACCTTATGCACTCTGAAAAATTTTTCATGATACTTTCTAAGAAACTGATGCAGTGGTGCACCACCTGGGGACATGAATTAAGGATTTTCACTTGCATAGTTAAGCTCGCCGGCCGCAACGCCACATGCTGCCCTGCTTGTTCCAGCCCTGGGAAATCAAACTCGTTTGATTCGTGGTGTTGTTTTATGTAGGCTTTCACTGGTGTGAACGAATCTCAGATTTTGCAAGATGTGGGAAGTCACAGCCAAACACATTAGTGTGAGGTTTATCGTCCTAGCTGGAAAATGTACCACATCAACAAACTGAATCTAATTTACAGCATAATTACATAGAACATTATAAAATGAAGTTTAACTGCAAAGAAAACTGCAGATGCCAGCAACCAAACCACCCCTGTACCCTTCTTGTGCCAAATGGCCCAAGATAAGTGAGCTTGGGCTTAGTTAGTACTTGGATGGGGAAAAAAAGGTTGTTTTAAGTGGTTTTGGGGGAGCCCTAAGGGTGCACTCCTCTCTCTGATTCAAGAAAAAGAAAAACAAGAAACTACATCATAACGCACGCACAGATGGGCTCACCATGGCTGTAGGGGGTTCTGTCTTTTCAGAGAAATGTTAAACTATAGTCCTTACTCACTGCAGTCGAGTGTGGTCTATTAGACCTGGTGTTGTGGTGAAATTCCCAAAAATCTGGCCACCTATTTACCCCCCATATAGGAGCCATGCACACCTTACTTTTCCTGCTCTTCTTGTTTTCCCAGGCAGGCACTCCAAGCCAGAAATAAGTTCTCATTTGACCTGCCCAGCTCAATGAAGTGTAAATAATAAAATACAGCAGGTTTACATGGTCGTGACATTCTTCACATGAAAGGGAAATTCACCCTCACTAACTCCTCCCTTCAGCCACCTTTAATCAGAAACAAATTCAGATACTTTTAGGGTAGATTCAGTGATGCATTTTCTTCTGATTATAATGGCTGCAACTGAAGTCATGTTTTTTACGGAAACTGACCGGCTTTGTGACAAAAGAGGCCTTTCAGTTGATTTAGGGTGGGCCGCTTTCTGGCAGGGGACGCTTTTTGGCAGGTCATGGCCTCGTGTTCTCCAAGTCAAGCCCAGATCGGGCAAGCTTTGCTGAATCTATTGCTATGAATGTGGGGTGAGATTTTGCAGGCTGTCGCCACCTCATTACAAGCCTGACTGGTAAGATTAATTGATTTTTCATGAGTGTGAGTGTGCTGGGATTATCATTCAGCTCTGTTTTTCAAGGGTGGAGTTTCTGTGAGAGGGTTTTGGCAGGAGAACGAGATGGCTCACATTTGGGTAAACAGCTATATATTTCTTTAGAGATGCTGGGCCACAATTCACTTTTGCCATGACACAAAAACCCCACAGTAAAACGAAACTGAATTCCTTAATATTAACTTATTGTATATACACTGCTCTTTCTGGCCTTTTCACATTCATTTTCAGGTAGAAATCAAACTGCTGGTGGGCTTATTATATTCAATGGAGCTAATTCTGTGTGTATGCAATTTAAAAACACTGCAAAAATAATGCAATCATCAGGACTTTGGGGTGTGTTGCTCATGGCATATTACAGTAATTATTTCTTCCATTATTATGCAGCCAAACAGACAGATTAATTTGAGTTTTTACTCTCTTGGTACTTGGTACTCTTAGTACTCTTGTTTATTGGTTGCATGCCTGAACTCAGCACAGCCATTTCATTTTGGAGCTTTAAACTTGTTGCAACTGCGAGCTCTAGTAGACGTAGACTAACATTAGAGTAACATTAGAATAACACTGGAATAACATTAGACTAATATTAGAATGTCCTTCCAGCAATTGCGGGTCCTACTAAGTGTGGGGCGGCATTAGGGTAAGCTCACAGTAACACTAGAGTAATGTTAGAATAACGTTGTGATAACGTACCTGCGATGGGTGGCCCCAGGAGGCCTCCGCTGCTGCGGATGAGCATGAAGAAGCCGAGGGCGCTGCCCAGCCGCGCCGCGCCCACCACGTCGGCGAGCACGGTGATGTGGATGGACACGGTGGCGCCGAACGCCAGGCCGTAGGCGGCGCTGAAGCCGGCCAGCGCCGGGAAGGAGGCAGCCAACGGGCAAAGCAGCAGCACGGCCCCCAGGGCGGTCACCGTGACCGTCAGCAGCCGGGCCGTCTCCACCAGCCGCAGGTTGGCCAGCCAGCCGCACGCCACCCGGCCGGTCAGGTCCGAGGCGGCGGAGATGGACATGAGCGCGGCGGCCTGGTACTCCTGCACGCCGCGGCTCCGCGCGTAAGGCACCAGGAACAGGGCGGGCGCGAAGAAGCCCAGCGCCGCGAACACCCCAAACAGGGAGTATACCATGAAGCGGCTGTTCTTTACCAGGGTGTAGTCCACGTAGCGGAGGACACGCCTCCCGGGTGTGGCCCGCCGCCATGGCTCCGCCCCTCCTCGAGGGAGGTCCTCCAGCTCCTCGCCCCCGTCCTCGGGGTGTTCTTGAGTGAGGCGCAAGGGGCGGAGCAGCGCGCCGCACACGCAGAGGTTCAGCTCCAGCGCCCCCAAGATCAGCATGGCCCCCCTCCAGGAGTAACAGTCCACCAGCAGCTGGAAGAGCGGCGTGACCAGGAAGGTGATCACGCACTCGCCCGCGCTCGCCAGCCCGTTGGCCATTGGCCGCCTCTTCTCGAAGTACCACCCCAGCATGGTGACTGTGGGCGTCCAGGTGAGGGCGTACCCCAGACCTGCACGACAGAGGAAATATGTCAGGGCATGAGTGTGTGTGAGAGAAAACCGAGAGTGCGTTAAAGTGAGAGACACTGGGATCATGGACACTGGGACAGAAAGGAGTGGGTGTCTGTGGAGTGGATGTGTTTGTGTGTGTATATATGTGTTTGTGTGTGTGTGTGCATGGGTGTCTATGTATGTATGTGTGTGTATGTGTGCACAGACATGTGTGTGTGTGTATGTGTGTGTACGTGCACGGGTGACTCCCCTCACCAGACAGGAATCCCACAGTGATGTACAGCTGGACGAGGTTCTGGGCGTAGGCCCCGGCGATCATGCCCACACTGCTGAGAGCGCCCCCTAGCATCACTACGGCGCGGTGACTGAAGCGCGCGCTCAACGCCGCGCCCACAGGAGCTGCACAGAGAAAGGGGAGGCATGGGCAGATGGTGGCTGTGCTGCTGTAGCTCCCAGAAGTCTGCGTCTGACACCAGCGTGTGCAGAGAGACTTTTGGGAGGCTGGGGACCGATGTGCCGCGCTATTTTTCAGCGTTAAACACGCGATCGGCCACACTCATCAATCCCGCACGTATTGCAGTTCTCTATGTCCCTCTTGTACCTCTCTTTATGAAAGAAGGTCTGCTCTGATGTAGACCTGCGCAAAGTCTATGATATGCGCAGACATTCATCTCTGATCTGTTGGTCCTGCCCGAGGTCAAAACAGTCTGTCCCACTTGGACAGGGGGTTGTGTCTGAGGGCGCCACGGCGCACGATCTTTATGATGTGTGATCTGATCTTCACGACGTGCGGACCCGCTAACATTGCGAGCGGACTGAGTCAGCGGAATCAGCCCGACGCGCAAATCTGCGCCGAGTGCTGCGCGACACAACCGCAGCCAGTATGAATGTTCTGAGAGGAGAGACGCGCGTCTGGGACAGATGAACTGAGGGGATGATGTGGGAGACGGGCGTAAGCACAGGCTGAGAGGCAGCACACAGTGTGGATGGAGGAGAGAGAGCACAGGCGAGTAATGACAGAGAGAGAACACACAAATGACATTAAACGACATTAGTGCCTTGTACAGAAAGTATGCATTATGCCTTTATCCCAATGGCTAACATATTTCATTTGAAAATGAACAATTGCTCTGAATCTACAATAACAAACAGCAGAGTGTCGAATCCTGTATGTCAGTCCACTGGTGTACATGTATGACGACTTCTGTATGATTGCCTGTCTTGGTGTGATTTCTGTCTTGTCACATGGCGAATTTAGCTTTATCAGGGCGGTAATTCATTCACTAGCCTCGCTGACCAACCAACAAAACCACCCAAAAACTGTGTGATTTTAGTCTGGATAAACCATAGCATTCATAGGTGAGCTTTTGTTTGGGAGACTATTGAGGTTTATTACTGCAACCCAGGGTGAGAGTGGAGTAGTTTAGTCCACGGGGGTGGTAGGTGTGCATTGTGCACTCCTGGTCGAGATTATAGTGGTGTGCACTATCTAACATTATACTTGTTTCAAACTACGGGCTTGAATTTTTGCTCAGAGCATACATGCACTGTAAGTACTGAGTGCCATCTAGTGGTACGAGTGATCTATGGCACTCTCCTCGTAAAACGGTTCTCTCCCTGCACATTGTCTGATGCATGCACAGACACATTCTCTCCCTTAAATTATACGTTTATTATGACTACAGTCCAATTCTTGGAATCAGGATAATGTCATGTATTCAAGAAGACAGGGGTCAATGACACACTATCTATCCGATGAAGTGTCTGCAAGTTTGTGTTGCAATGTTTGTATGTGTGTGTGTGTGTGTTTTTGCATCAGTGTGTTTTTCCATATGTCAGAGGAGTGCTGCTGAATGCTGAGCTCATTCAGTCATAGGGTCATTACCACCGATGTGGACAGTTGCCACGGCGATGGAGGTGATCCAAGATGTCCCCGTTGCTGTGGTGGCAAAGTACCGGTGTATCTCCACGTAGAACACCCCGAAAGCCTTAATCACTCCAAACGTCAGCCCGAAGACGAGGAACGTGGAGAGCAGGACGAACCACCCGTAGCCCCCGTCAGGGGGGTTCCCAGGCCTGACTGCCTTTCTCCTTACAGGAGAGTCCATTTCAAGGAGAGAGAGGGGTGCAGCTCACTCCAGCTGTAGAGAGAGAGAAACGGCACCCAGTTAGAACTCCCTCTTGCAGAGAGAGAGGAGTCTATCCATACCACTGTCTCCTTGAACAGGATGACAGTGTCCTCCTACAAGCTAACAGTATTCACTCAGGTCAGTGAAGGAGTTACTAAATTACTTATTAATTCAATCATTAATCTTTAATCATTACCATCAAAGTCCTACATGTCAGTCAACAATCAGGAAGCTGATTTTATAAGCAATTTTCTAGGCACACAGATAATGCATGTTTTGTTAAGCGATTATGCTAAAGCAGAGCAAATGCTGCATTTTAAGTGGCTAGAGAAACATTATCCTTTTTTTCCATTGGTTGTACTGTTTTTTTTTCCACAAACAAACATAGAAAGAACGAACAGAAGTCTAAGATAACACAAGGGCGCGTCTGCAACTTCTCAGAAGAAATCTGAAACGTACAAGCTCCTTCTGCTCGGTATCACTTTCCACAGAGGTCAGCGCCACAGGTCAGGTACCACACAGCATTAATGTTACACAGTAAATGCAGACGTCTACTAGGGACACCACAGACTGAAAGAACTTTAGCAAGACGGAACAGAAGAGGGAATCCTAGCCTGGGTCTGTCTCTTGCCCTTACAACAGACAGCACCACTTTG
The DNA here is from genome assembly GCF_013368585.1 of Megalops cyprinoides. Classification (NCBI taxonomy): domain Eukaryota; kingdom Metazoa; phylum Chordata; class Actinopteri; order Elopiformes; family Megalopidae; genus Megalops; species Megalops cyprinoides. The sequence continues at coordinate 10,018,674 of NC_050595.1, forward strand.
CTCTCAGAGTTTCAGCACATGCAACTGGTATACCTGTCATGCAGATGAGTGGGCGAGGGGTGTCTTTCTGCTGTTGCAGCTCCTGTTCTCGTTCCTGCCCCTGCTACAGTTTCCTGCTCCTGCCGTTGCCGCTCCTGCTGCTCCTGTTTCTACGCAGGGCCTGAGCTGGCCCGGTCCCCCACCGGCCTCAGCGCGTCTCCTCAGTCATGTGGGAAGCGAAGAGAGGGAGGGCACGCACTCTCCCTTTGATCTGCAGCAATCTTCCTGAATGCAAAGATCAGTGGGACGGGAGAGACAGAGAGAAGGGGGGGCGGGGAGAATGCTTTGGGGAAGAGAAGAAGAGAAGAGATAGAGACAGACGGAAAGGGGGGGGAGAAAGTTTGAGTACGGAGGCCATTGGAGATATTCCAGCCTTTCAGGTTGTTCCAAGAGAACAAACAATGCCTGGGGGGGGTCAGTGTAAAAACAGTAGTATCAGCAGAAGCGTAGCTGTCATTTGTTGAAGCGATCAGCAATCGCTTGCATAAACGCTTAGCGGTGACTGACGCTGTAAATGTAATCATTTACAATTGATGACGTCAAGCCGTAAAGTGGATTTACCACCACCGCTAAATGTGATAAGCATTGCTGCTGTCAAATGGATTGCTTTGGTCACTCCTGGTTATGGGGGTGTTTTATGCTAGAGCACTCTGGGATCATTCAGACCAAACCAGACTTAAGCAGATACAACAGCATTTGAAAGACAGCACTGGGAAAAGGACATGATAGAAAACTATTAATGTTAACAAGATAAGTATAATTAGAACACAAACCCGATATAAACTGGAAACCCCAAATAAGACGAGTAAGACTGCTAGAAACAAACTCATCTGCAATAATGCAAATACTTCACAGTGACAAATGGAGGCAGTATAACGTTGAATGGAAGGACAGATGCTGAATGGAAGGACAGAGAATGTCCAGTATGTTGAAGAGACTATGAAAAGGTCAGTGTAACTCCTGCATCTGGGCGAGTTTTGCTGGCGGACACACTGTAAGTGCAGGCTGAAACTTTATATTTTGTATCCATTCAATAATTTATTGTAAGTGCCTTGTCACACGCGGTGAATATGTTCCGCCCTGGCCTGTTTTGAACCCAGTGGCTTTATCTTAACTCTGATCACTGTGCGAAGGACAAGTTTCATAAGTCCTGTTTACAGCTAGGGGTTGTCCACTTGTTACTAGCCAGCCCCAACCCCTGTGGTCTAAGTGCATCTGTACGCATGAGTGAACATGTGGGTGTGTGTGTCTGCATGTGTCTGTATGTGTGTGCATGTGTGTGCGTGTGTGTGTTTGAGTCACAGAGAGACGCACAAATTTCCCTCAGGCCACGCCGAGGCACAAGAAAGAACCGTATTCATCTCTCTGTCTCCTTCAGTCTATTTGTAGCTGTTTTTGCTCATTCATTATTCAGGTAAAAACTTCAAGAACCTCGAGCCGAAATCGATCTTTTTCTCAATCTTCACGCCGGAATCATGAGCTGGGTTTCAATCAGTTTGTTTGTTTCTTTGTGTTTGTCTCCTACTGAGCTGCTTCTCCCAGAGTGGGCGGCGGCATTATTTAGGTCTAATTTAAACTTTTTTACTGAGAACCCCGACACTCGGGAGACACGGTCCCGCTCCTCGTCATTGCTGGGTATATTCATTAATATATACCAAGCTTTTTATGATTTGGCCCCCATCTAGTGGAAATGAATATTCAGAGGGTTTGAGGAAAGCACTTTACTGAATATATTGGATGTGAAATTGCAGAGCTTATTCCTATTTCAGTGCACGCACATTCATTTTCAAGGCCAATTTATACTTAAATCATGACTGTTTTGTGATATACATCTCATTTTTCTTTAGGCAAACTACTGCATGCCCTGAATTAGTATAAATCACACATTAATATAACCAGGGTTCCAGTTTATTTTGCCAAAGTAAGTGCATACATGGATATGTATATGCATATGTATGTGGATATCTGCCTGTCTGGTTTTCCTGTTTCTTTTGCTGTATTTTCCTCACTTTCTCTATGCTCATTTCTAAACATACCCTGTCAATCACATATAGAACACTGAAGATGTTCCTCATCCAATAGCATCACTTGAAATCAATGCTTGTTTTAGGGGCCAAAAGTCTCCCCAGAAAGCCCTGAATGCCAAAAAAGTATATAATCTAGCCATATCAATTGAAACCTGACTACTCTGCAGATGCAGATGAAAAAAGTTGATATTAAGTTGGAGTCCAACCACAGTAACACAAAATTATGACTCTACCTTGCTATGATGCTTTCATTATTTCAAGACATAAGGTTATTATTAGCTACCATGTCAACAAAGTAGTTTGTAATGTAGGTCATTAGTTTCTCTAAGATTCAAAAAATATAGCTACCTAAAGATATTTTAAGGCTTGTCAATTAAAATGTTTTACAATTACAAAATGAATTAGCTAGCTATCTCGGTTAGAATTTGTTGCAAACAAAACAAAAAGGCTCTTTCTAACAAAAGCCTTTGTTTCAGTATTGAAACTTCAGCTAGAAGGCTGCTGGGTAGCCAATCTTTTCAGGCTAGCTAGCTAGCTAACACTGTAATGTCATAGCTAGCTAATTAGCTAAATATCAGACCACAAGGTAAATGGAATGAAGTTACCTACATTCAAGCTGATAAATAGACGTGTCTCACCATTGCATTTTCAACTCGATCAAATCATTTGTTGTCTCTCCAGTTCCCATCTGGCTTCTTCTCTACAAACACTTCCCCTGTGAATGTGCAGATATGGCTTCATGCAGAGCTTCACATTATCTCTCAGTAGCCTTGAGCTGCAGGGTCTTACGAATTTCATTTGGAAAGATTCAGGCTTGAACTGTTCTCCTCCTTCATTTGCCTTTGAGAAAAAAGATCAAATTCTCCTTTAGCCTCATGGCATGGACCAGGGAAGTCAGTGGGGATTCTTGTGGCCCCTGTGAAATGTTTACTAATCTTTGGCACAGATGTTCTCCTTGAAGAAGTCCCCTCAGAACAGTCATCGACTTCTCAAGTTTCAAATCAAGTCCTGCAAACTCAAACTCTGGACTCACTGCCACAATGACTGCTGTAACAGCCTCTTGTTCCCTATATCCCTTATGAATGCCTGTTCCAATCTCATACATTAAATTGTACAATACAACATGTCCATCTGGCCCTGCTCATGAATTCGTAATGGAATTTTAGCTTCCCGCTGAACTGTGACTTCTGGGAGCCTAGCGGCTCATGGGCATCCAGTTCCCTCAGAGGACTTTTACTCCAACATGCAGCAGAGGGTTTCCTTCTTCTAACAGCCTCTCTGGATTCCTCCTGTGACCCCAGTAACCCGCAGCGCAAATAATAGGTTTCGATGTGCTGATCGCTCACCGGTTTAGTCAATACAGCACCTGAGCTCTTCTGAAGCTGCTCAAGATCAATTTTCAACAATGTCTCCTGGCATGTCAACATATTTATGTTTCTCACTCTTCTAATTTCAATTCACCAGAAAAGTTAGGCCAGTCTGTCTGATTTCTCCGCTTGACTTGCCAAAATGTTACTCTCAAACTCTGTCCCTTGCTGTAGTGAGTCAGACTGACACGCTGGAAGGAGCAGGGCAGAGTCAGTTTGCTTTCTGAAATTTACTGTGATGAAAAGTTCAACAGGAGGTAGATTGAGGTTGATTGTGGCTGTGTGCAGCTGTGCAGGGTATTAGAAAGTATGGAATTAACCCAACAAGTGCAGAGGGATTGTACATGCTACTAACACATACAATTATTACTGTATAAGCAGAATTTGCAAGCCATACATTTACCAGAATCAATAGTATCTATGATATACAGTATCCATTTATCATACACGTAACCACATATGCAACTTTAACAATAACCATACATACATCCAAATATATGTGTGTGTTAATGTCAACAGATGCTCAATGCACATCACAACTGAAATACACTCTTAGGGACAACATTCAAAAGACAAGATTAAGTTAATATCTACCCAACATGCATAATTCCCAGTTACTATCATGGCTCACAGAATTATAGTTCAGGTATTTCTTTGTTGGAATTACTATCATTACCTGCAGTAAAACAACACAGCAGGAGGTCGATTCTGGCTGCTTACACTGCACAAGGAAAATATGTTAGTAACAGGAAGCTTCTGGACCTTGTTCATATCCTGTTCACTATTCCCCCCACTGCCACCTAGTGGTTGGATGATGCATCACCTGTGGGGCACCAGCTCTTCATTTAAGCTTTTCTTGACTCAGGATATTCAGGATTAGGGATACTCAGTTATTGATACACATAGCATTATTATATTGCAGTTGATCACCAGAGGGAACTCATCCACAGTGACTTACATAGCTTCTGTTTTAATGTATTATTCATTTATACAGCTGGATATTTTACCCTTCAGCACCACCACTGCTCCACTTGGGAATCGAACCATTTGGGCCTTTGGGCTACAAGCCTTGTTTTCCAGTAAACATGTAATGTGGATTGTGACCATGGACTGACTGAAAACACGGTGCTATAGACTATAAAATTTTGTGGAACTCTCTTCAAAACACCAGATATCTCCACACTGACAGTGATTGCTGAAGCTGAATTATTAGTGGTCAAGATATGCACAAATTCCTCCAAGCGTCGGGAAGAATCACCATCGGCTGCGGGCGATGCATCAGAGGACTGCACGCTTCAGCGACTTCTGTGCCAGTTTGGGGAAAGTAAACAAAAAAAAATGTAATTTCTGTTGAACGCACGCTCTGTTGGTGTCATATTGGCCAATGTTGTCACCTGTTTCCAATTACCACTGATGTTTGCAATTTTGACTGGCCTGTCAATGTAAGGCATGTTGTATTGCTCAGATGTATATTTTGGAAACAACTAACCAAATAAAAATACCTGGCTCATATTTGGGCCAATACGGTATTGTGGATTTGTACGTGGATTTCATGGATCAGTTGGATCAACTGGTGGGGATTATATTCATTGTGGAAAACCAGTTATCCATATATGGGGAAGGAGGCTTCCATTATGGTCCATGTGGTTGTTATGGTTAAAGGTCTTCAGGTCAATAAAGAATTTTTTTTTTTAAAGTCACCACAGTAAACCTTTTTTGGCTGAGGGATTTCAGCAATGTTCTTCTCAGACTCAAAGGTCATTTTAGGATTTCTTCCATTTGGGTTTTAAAGCCTTGAAGCTTAGAGTAAAAAAAAAAATCAATCTGCTTAATCTAAAGCCGCGTTCCCATTCAGGGAATAATTCAGGACCAAAGAGATTCTGCTCCGTTTGTTTTAGCAAACTAGTCTGCATATTATTGCATAACCTTGCTGAGATTCTTCTTAGATTGAGATTTTTGCCCCATAATTATGTTTAAAAGTAGATTTGCCCTGGTGGCAGAATCTTAAGTAATGTGCTTAAGATGATCATAAAATAGTTCCCCTGAGCAGAGAACATACAAGATATAGAACTTTGAATAGTACATTCCTATAAGTTACACTTCTCTTGAATAGTACATTCACACTGGTTGTGGGATAACTTGCTTGTTTTCTGTTTTCAGGGGAGGTTCTATGACTTTCAGCGTGAATTCCTGTCATAGTCACTTCCGTTGGTCTGTGGGTTACATCCCCTACTCAGTCTGTAATTCATATTGACATGCTTTGATTTAGATTATTATACCCCCACATAGACTTTTTATTCTTCATAGCATAAACATTTGAATGTGAACTTCAACCAATGCATCACCCTAATGTATCACCTTAAATGGGTCCTAATTAGCTCCAATTCAGGACTAAATCACACCTTTGGACAAGGGCAATGAGAAAATGTCTAATTCTGCCTTGGGTCAGGGTTAATCAGGATTTGTGAGATATCTGCAATGTAATAATATGCAGTTGAGTGCAAATTCATCCTCCTCATCTTTCCCAAATCCTGAATTTTGGCAGAGGCACTGTCCCTCATTTTCTGACTACAGCAAGGTGTTAATTTATGTATGATGAGCTCACATTCAATGACCTGTACTAAAGCCCCTGAATCACTGCAGTGATTTGTAGATGATCCTCTGTTTACGAATTAAGGTTGGGGCAACAACCATTTTCTAATTTCCATACTCCCTTCCAGGTGTAGTCCTATCTCTGAGTACGAATAGGAACCTGTGTGTGTGTGTGTGTGTTTCCCTGCTGTATGCCCTCTCTTAGTGGAAATGTACACACCTTTATGCCACCTCTGAGTATGCCTGTGCACTTCTGTATGACCTCACTGACTGTGTCTGTCTATGCACACCTACATGCCCTCTCTGAGTGTGAGTATTCACTCCTGTATACCCCCTCTGAAGGTGTGTGTGTCCTTGTGCATGCTCTCTCCGAGTTTGGTCACAGCCGAATGTGAATTATTGTACCGGTGAATCTCCAGGGACCCAGGCTGCTGACAATGCTTCACACAGGGACAACCTGTCAGTAATTCTGCTGATGCTCCTTCTTCTTCCCCTCCCTAGAACACGGAGAGCTCCAGTGTGAACCTGGAATTTGACCTCTGAACTCACTCATTTGCATTTCTTAATCTGTTTTGAGGAGTTTAATGTTACGCCTTCTGCAGACAAACCCCGTACAAAAGTACAGCGTCACCGGGTGGAACACATTATGTAAATATAATTTCAGCGCGGCTTTCCCCTCTCGGCTTGTGCCTAGCTCAGTCTGTTCTGGTTGTCCTTAGCTTACCCTGTGCCTGCTGTGCCACTTTGCATGCCTGTTCAGGCAGATGGCACCGTTGTGGGACAGCCTGTACAATAACCACAGGTGAAAGCCAAGAGCGGATGTCTGGAGCAGGTCAAGGGCTGGTCAGGTCTATTAAAATATAATGGGGGGGTGTAACAAAGACTTCTGGACTGCAAACATGTGATCATCACCTAAACAGAAGTGTTTCTGATTTCAAGGTCATTAGAGAATGCACATACATTACATCCATTTCCTTCAGTGTTATTAGGATTTTTTGTGACTTCCCTTTATCTCTAAAATGAATATGCTTTTTCTTATACGAAGATGTACCACCAGGAAAATTAACATCATGCAACATTTCACAAAAAAAAAATCCTGTATGATAATAGATAATTCTTGGTAGCACGTTATTTTCAGTATGCTTCAGTATTTACCCAGTAAAATTATTTATGATGCTGATAAAATTGATCAGCAATTACTTAGGAATGCAATACAGTTATTAATGTATTTACTAGGAAGCAATTCTTTCAGGCCATTATTGCATAACAGTAGGGTGGATTATATAATTACATGACATCACCGGCTTTTAGTAAACACTTATCCAGAGCGACATACATAGGTTACAATTTTTTTACATGTTACCCATTTAACACAGCTGGATATTTACTAAGGAAATTCTGGGTTAACTACTTTGCCCAAAGGAACAACAGAAGTGTCCCAGCGAGAAATTAAATCGACAACCTTTCAATTACAACTCCTGCTCCTTACCACTATGCTACACTGCTGCCCTTGCATTCTTTATTTGAAAGAATAAATTATTACATTTCTGAAAAAGTGTGTATGAGTAACAAAGTATGTCATTGGCAATGTGGTACCTCTTACCCAAATACTATGTATATCAACATTTGTTTCCTCATCAGTTGTAGGAATTCCATGAAATAAGTACCAGTTGTTTCCAGGTAGTCTCCTAGTAAATACATTAATATCTGTATTGTGTTACCAAGTAAGTACCCATTACTTTCATCAGTTTCTTACATATTAACCAGTAAGTTCAAAGTGTTACCATGTAAGCTCCTGTTAAATAGTGCGCTATCAAAAAAGATTTTACCACATTCTCTGTTACAAAAACCTTACCCTGTTGCTGAACAACTTCTGATAAGCTAACAGAGGGTGGACATTAAAGCTGTACAAGTTGTAAGGCCTGCTACACTACCTTGCCATAATATTCCAACTTAGCCCTCAGGTAGACATAAAGTATTTGTTATTATTATTTCTTTGCTGTTAATGGTCTTCAACACATTAATGGTCCACTAACTCACCAAAAACATGGATTTAGTCACTTGCTTGCACTTTGCTGTCCTGTTTTTACCTGTAGCTGTACAATCACCATAAGCCCTCTGCACTTCAGATGTGTGTCCCTGAAACATTAACCATCTGGAACCAACAGCAATTATTCCAAATGTAATATGACGTAATGCAACAACAAGCAACTTGTTGAATCAAGTAGTGGTGCTGTCAAGTGGTGGTGAGATTATGTTAGAATGCATAACTCTCGTCAATCCATTAGAATATGCAACTGTAGTCAATCCATTAGAATTTGCAGCTCTAGTCAATGCTTTAGAATACACAACTGTGGTCAATGGATTCGAATGCACAATCACAGTCAATGTACTAGAATACACAACTGTGGTCAATGGATTAGAATGCACAATCACAGTCAATGTATTAGAATACACAACTGTGGTCAATGGATTAGAATGCACAATCACAGTCAATGTATTAGAATACACAACTGTGGTCAATGGATTAGAATATGCAGCTGTAGTCAATGCTGTGTTGTGTTCTTTAAGACTAACAGAGCAGCAATCTGTAAATTTGAGCCACAAGAAACGTACTAAAAGTTCACTCATTAAAAATGATAATGGTTGATTAATGATATTATTTCTTTATATATAGCATTTTTCTCACACCCAAAGTCCCGCAGAGAAAGAGAGAGCAAGACACAACAATGATGACAAGACAAAAACTAACACTTGGGGGGCGGCCTTTGGGCACCAGTCTCCTGACACCAAATCAGCGATTCACATGCAATATTAATGTAAAAGGAGTAGCATTCTGAGCAGGACTTACCGGCAGGGAACAGGTGATCCAGATGGTTTTTTTGTAGATTGCATGGGTGTGCTTCGAATGTTTCAGGTCTTTCCACTCTGCCTGTGGCAGTACAGTGTGTTGCAGACGGGCTCAGACATGTATCTGAGACACAGATTGACTGCACATCTGACGGCTGATATTTTATAGGTAAACAACAGGGAGGTGGGGCAAGGGCTTAATGAACACACCTGAGAGTCCCAGCGGAGCTCTGCTCGTTACAGCCACCTCTTTTCTGATATGAGGCGTGGCATCTTCTTCATGGAGGCAAAGCTCAATAACGAAACCAATACCAAATACCATATACCATGTTTAATATATCACAGAATGCTGTCTAATTTGAAATATTATGCTTAACACACCTGAGGTCTCTGAAATAACAGGTTTGATTTAACAGTTTTGTCGGAGCTAAAACATACAAGTATTTTGGGATATTTTCAAATAACTTCAGTGAAAACTTCAAATGGATATTGTAAAATGTACAGCCAGCTTGTACTGAAAGGCACTTCAGGGAATGCATTTGCTTTTCATTGGTTGCTGTGGGCAGGGAGTTGCATGATTGGATACACCTGTTGTTTGGTAGAAATGAAAAAGGTATCTTTGGTATGGTGTGTGTGGTAGACAGAGGCAGGGTGGGGGAGGGGTGGAGTCCGAACTGTCTGTACTGTCTGTCCTTTGCACCTATTTTTTGGCAGTTAGAAATGAAATGGGTAGCTCTGGTATAGCTTGTGGGGGGGGGGGGGGGGGGATGACAGGTGAGCGCAGAGGGGTGGAGTCTGTACCGTCTTGATCAAGTTGCCAAATGATGCTTAATATGGGTTTTTTTTTTTGGAGTGGTAACACCTACCAACTGACCTTATAACAATTTTCATTTTTCATTCATTTAATTTTTCATTCCATAAAAAGTGTGCCTTGGATTTCTTGAAATTTATAGTCTCTTTTTTGTTTCAGTCCCTTTGTTTTCAACAAAGCACCTTGTTGTTGCGTTTTTTACTGACACATCATTTCAAAAAAAGGCAAGGGAGAACTTTTTTTCTATTTTGTTAATTATAATTATCTCCATTTCTTTTTTTTTTTTTTTTTTTTACTCTGTCTTGTGCTTTGCAATACTTTATGTGACAACTCCACTGTCAGAGGCATGATACCAATTCAGGATTTCTAATCAACTTTTTGATTTAACCGAGAATGTCATGTTTCTAAAAGGTAACCCGGCTGGACTGAAGATACTGAAAATGATTATGTTTGCCTCAGTCGTTCTGGACTACATCTCATTTTAAAAGCAGAACATGTTCAGAGAGGGGAAATGCATTAAAATGGAATAAATGTCTGAGCCTGGACTAACTGTGAGTGCTCTGTAAAGCAATAAAATAGCTCTCTTTCTGCAGGCGGAAGCACCCCAGACGGGCTTTAAAAAAATCTTTAAAAATCTGCTTTGAAACTAGACCCAAAACAATCCTCTTTACCTGTATTGCTCACAGTTTTTTTTTTGCCAGATTTCTTTTGATCCCAACCATGTCCCATTTCTCCTGTGCTGATTATCAGTGTAATGGTTACATTATGAAAGTCACTGGAAAAAAGGAAACTATCCTCCTGATTTTTGCAGTGTCACATTCTTTGGCCATCCTTCTGCATTGTTCTCTCCAGTAGAAAAGTCTCAAAAATGTAAAGATATTTATGGCATAGCATTTACAGCGTAACACCCCCTCTCTCAAAGCGACTCATTTTTTTTTTTTTTACATTTACAGATGTTATTCACTCCAAAGAATGGCAATAATTGAAATCAATCACCTTTTACTCTTGACGAGCGAGCTAAGAGCCAGTCAGAGATCAAGATACGACTGACTATGTCATCTAATTGCTTAGAAGGGATGAAAGATATCCTACGTCATAGCTCTTCGTCCTCAAGCAAGCCAACCTGCTAGCTAGGCTAGGTAACTAGCTAGCTTAGCACTCGCATTGGCTTTCCTACTCATCAGTTACAACAGTCTGAGTAGTTTGCAAAAACTACCATAAAAATAAGTGCTCACAATACGACAAAAAAAGCATCCATCTACACTTTTAACTTATACAATTAAAACTGACCTAGCTAAATGTTTTTTTCCCCTATTTGTTCTCACGTTGTAGACACACAAACATTTTCCTATTGATTACCTGCATTACCTGTAAATTCTACAACTAAAACACAGCATCGTGTGAGGGTTCTGATTTCAAAGCAACGTTGTTGAAACGTTATATCTTGCATCTGGTCAGTAAAGACACAAGTGCTGCAAAGGGTTATTCATTTATTTTTCTAATAACTTGCAAGCATACTCGCGGATTTAGTTAGCTAACTGAAAGAATTGTTGTACTCACGACCACCAGCCAGACTTTGACCATGCAAGTTCCTGCTTCGGCTTAGGCAAATATGTTTTACTATTCCCAGTTAGTTGAACACAATTACAACCGATGTCTTTGTTTTCCGTTTTTTCATGCCTGCTCCATGTAACTATCGTGTTGCTCTCACCCCTTCACCTCCCACTCTACCCTGATCGTGACTATTGCTGTGATTTATGACACTCGTAGTACTTGTATGCCCCCTGCTAGTTGGAGGTCACAAATACAGATTCGGCTACCGCGCCTTTAAGAAGAAAATAGCGCTCAGACAATATTCTGCAAACTGACATTTTCCTCACAGATCCTACATTGTCATAATGCCAGACGAGCACCAACCAAAGATCAATCTCATTATGAGGTTGTGACAATCTTGTCTGGTAAATGAGGAGTGTTTATTGAAAAGAATTTAGCAGCGAGGTAAAAGAGGGGAAGCTGGCATAGTAATCTGCGGATGGGATTGCACTTGGCCACTGTGACATCCTTGTTGACCCTGGCAGCACAGTGCTGTGAACGGCACTTACAGTTGGGCCGTAGATCAGGGAAGGAGCAGTGAGATTGATTGAAGTGTTTGATTTACTACGCACTCGTTAGCACATTTTAATTGGACTCCATAACTTGCTCCTTGCTCAAGGGTACAACACTCAGGGTTTGTACTCTCAACGGTCATGGTCAAGAGTTTCTTGCACGCTTTCATTACCCTGCTGCCCTTCTGTTTTTAGTGAAACCTGAGGGATTTAATGGTGCTGAGTTTCAGCTCAGCCAATTACTTCCTTTCTCTCTTTGTATAGAAATCGTAGGCCTACCATTGGAATGACATGCTCAGCTAGGTGTTAGCGCGACAGCGGAGACACCTCGCTTTGCAATTTCAGCGATCGATTTCCCCGGAGACATTGCCTTTATGTATATTTATGGACACTGTCTCATTACTCTGTCATTGTCATTGATTAAAGCACTTTTACAGCCTTTGCTTCCCCCGTCCACGTTTATCGTCCTTGTCAGTTGTTAAACATCATCATTGTAAATCTCATTTCAGTCCAGGTTTTCGCTTCAAGGGGAAACACGCTTTTTTCCCTTCCTCCTCTAATTGAATTTGTCCCCAGATACGTGGCGGTTTTCTGGACTGGTATTTTGAATTTCTGTGAAATCAAAATTAAAAGCAAGGAGGTTACTGAGTCCCCCTGAGCAATGTTTGTAATATTTTTGAGAACACCACACATATTATTATTATTATTACATAAATTTGTTTCTTTTGCAGTCTCCATTGTCCATGTCATATTTCTAACAGCCGTACCTACCGTTTAGTGTCTCATTGACACATGTGACACTTGGTGTTTCCTGCATTAGATTATGGGGAACTGACAAACCATGTCTCTCTTGTCAGAAAAGCACACAAATTGCTTGTTTATAAAATTAAAAAGGTCATGCTGTGTAAAGCGGCAAGCCGGGCTCTCGTTAACAAGCAATTAAGACAGCAATTTGTCATCCCGCCGTCTCCAGATCGTTCAAGTGAGAGGATCTCGCTATGGGCGAGAACAGATCTTACTAGTTTTATTGAAACAGCTCTCTGCCCTGGGGTTCCACAGGGGCCTGCCTTCATTACCCATTTCATCTCCCCCCAACCTTGTCTGGTGAGGACGACTGGTATAGCTACTTCCATGAGGCCAGTGTGAACAGGAGAAGAGCCCTGCAGGTAACCCTTTCCAGGTAGGCTTATCCTCATCCAATGATATCATGGGATCAGTTACATCTCCAAAGGTTACACAATGCTCCCCCCTCTGCTTTCAGCCATGAGTAGCTCTCCAGGTCCCTCAGCGACTTCAGGTCTGCCTTATGGTCCTGGCAGTTTTGAGTTTCTGTTCGACAGGAGGTCAGGCCTTCCAGCTGCTTGGGGTAGGCTGCAGCAGCCAAGTACAACAACCAAGCTAACATGTCAATTGGGCAGGTGGCCATATGCTTCCAGGTAATGGTATCTGGACTGAAAGTTGGCAGGTCTGGGTCCGGGCGGCAGCACCTGCATCTCAGCTTTGGTCTTGCTGCTGCATTTCCTTCTCTTAGTCATGCTCTGGGGACAAAAATGACTAACTAAAGACCTGCCAATCAGGCTGACAATGGGCACAATGCCAGTATTAGCTACCCAGCACCTAGCTCAACATGAATCAGACTCAGCTTCAGCTACAGCGGTGGAAAATATTCTCCAATGTGAATCCTTACCTTCCTCTGAAAACAGCCTTAAATACTGACTTCTGTTATCCACCTTCAATTTCATGCCAATGCATTCAGGTATATCTTTGTAGTCACTTTGCAGTCACTGCAGTCACTTTGTAGTCACTGAGCATGACTTTGACGCAGAGGTCATGTAGTAGACAGCTTTTTCTTCACTGGTGTTGAACACAAAATCAATATCATCATTATTCATGCCACCAAACTTCAAGATGTTCTAAATAAAACTGGTGGATCTCCTTCCAAATATTCTTTTCTGTCAAAAACGTCTTCAAAAGACCCATTCCTCTTTTTCCCAGTGGATTCTACACTTGTGTCAACAATGTATTTGTTCCCTGTACTGACTGCAAGTGTTCCCCCAAAGTAATTTTGCATGTTTTTCCACTTCCTTATTTCTGTATAAATAAATTTCTTGAGATTAATAACTCCCTTTCTGTTAATGTAGAGGGGAACGAGTTGACTGTAACACAGGGAACTTCAGATCAACGCTACTTTAGTATCTCTTCTAGGAGCCAATTAAGGCCCCCTAACACAAGGCTTAACCTAATAGATCCAGCTGATGTGTGCCCATTAGAGACAATTGTCTATCAAATGAAAACTCCAACTTGTGAGGAAAAAAAACTGAAAGCTAAATCCCTCCATGGCAACAACACTAGGCAAAAGAGAAGATGGGAAAAGATTTCGGTGTTAAACTGACAGCCCTTCTGCCAACCTCAATCAACCATTGTGCATCTACCCTCTGCATTCAATGAGCACTCTGCTTTACCCAAAGCAACCTCACACCTCTCCAGTAAAGAAGTCCAGCAGTACTGTTGAACTTCTTACATCAATATTGAGGAACAGTCAATTTGTGTCATAACACTGAAAGAACCATATTGTTTACTATTACTTCTCCTCTGTATGAGTTGTATCACCCATAAAACCCCCAGGTACTTGTGAGTTCATTATTTCCATTTCATCTCCCAGATAAATGAGGACTGGCATATTCCCCAAATTGTCCATGGTTATGTTACATCATATTACATCACGACTAGTGTTCAGAACATGAGATGATTTCCCCAGCATTAGATACTGCCTTCACAGGTCCTGGCAACCAATTATGAATGTGCAGTGCTGTTAGTAGTGTAAATAAATTTTGTCACAGAAGTTCAATTGAGAATGAGTAGAGCGCCCTAAAACACAGAGCAAATATCCCTGGAAAATGGTATTTGATTTTAATACAATATAAACAGTATTATGGAGCAGGTGAATATGTACTATAATTTTAAGACCAAACCCAAAGGCCTCGAGAACACTAAAAAGTTTCTTATGATCCACTGCAGTCTATGAAATGCCTTCTCCTGTTTTCAAGAGATATAGCATATAGCAGATATAGCAGACATAGAGAGATATATATAGATATAGTCTTAAAATCAAATATGGCAGAAAATGTTAGTCTCCACCAAGAATGAGGCCAGTGTTTGCTCTGTGTGCATCCTGCTTAACTGGTTTGGTGCTGTTGTAGACTGAATCCTAATAGTCTGAAAATGAGATAGGGCAACACCCATTTTTGATATTGCCCAAATTCACTTTCACTTTCTTTCAAAACTACACACAAACAGTCAAGAGGCACTTCCCTTGCATTCGTTATCAGAACCTCTCACAGCCCTCGACAGACAGTCCATTGATCCCAGGCAACTTTCCAGTATTCAGTCCATCTGGAGCTTCTGAGTAAGACTCTTTAGTGTCAAATAACTATTTCTCTTCTCTTATTTTAAAACCTGAAGCAATGTCTGGAGGAAGCACTAGGCTGCAAACAGCTCCTCCCGGGCGTCTGTGATGAAAAGGTCAGTGTATAAATCCATCGGATCTCCCCAGGTTAATTACGCGGTTGACAGGTTCATGTTCTTAGACTAAGATTGCTTTGTGATATTTTCTTTTCAGGAGTAAAGAAATTATTAGGTGTAGAGCATATGGTTATGCTCACATGGGACAACAGGTTTAATAACCCTTTGTTTGAGCGCACACAAAACATGGAAACAGAATTCTTGTGCCTTTCTGTTGTGGTGCAGACAGGGAAATGGTGAAGCTCCGACAAAGACATTTAAAAAGTTAGTTACCTACTCTACATGCACAGTGCTTGTGTATCCAACAGGTACAAATATATTGACTAACAGACAGGCAGACAGATGGATAAGCAGGAAGAAGAACAAGTAGAGGGACAAGCAGATGGACATGTAGATTGGCAAAGTGGTTTTTCCACATTATTGTGCACAATGGAAGAAAGTTTCCTGTGGTAGAATCCATAAAAACAGAATCTAGACAGATCAAACAAAAAAGAAACTAACTGGTATTTGGACAGCGAAGGGCAGTCAGAAAGAGGTCTCTCTTCAAAACTTCTTTAAAGCTTTTGTAAGATGGTTGGAAAAGCACATGGGATGACTGATGAATGTTTGTTGAAATGCATTTACTTGGTCTTTCTGTTTGTTAGTACTGCTCAGTAAGATAGCAACAAACCTGAACTACAACTGGTCAAGAGAACATTTTCTTGGTAGACCTTCCTTGGGAAGATGACCTATGTTTTAGCAGAAAAAAAGCTATTTTCTCAACTGTGAAAACAGCACCTTCAGTGATGTATGTGCCTGTGTTCACTTTGGTTAGAGAGCCATGCCGCAGAATTGATTCATTTAGTCTTGGTCAGGATTTCTAGGATAAATCTAATTACCTGTCTGTTTAAATGTTATCATTAATGTAAATCCTTTAAATCTGTTTTAACAGCCTGTAATAGCCTCTGGTTTCCTGCTATAGGTTCCTCTTCCTCCTTCGCCAAGTTCACATCCTTCCTATTTCTTCACATCTTTTACATCTCTTCTGTTTTTTGCCTTTAGGGCCTGTAATCTCTCTTGTGCGCTTTCATCCATCTACCCTCAGTAGTGTTTCTGAGGCTGATCTATTTACAAGCAACCTATGGGTGAAGTCAGCAGTCTTCATAGCTATGCTGCATCCTTCACTGGCTGGGTAAAACTACACGAAAAACACAATAAGGAGAAAGGAGTATGGTACCATGGAACCTGAAGCTGTTCATAATAACATGAACTCCAGGAAAACCTGGACTGGACTATGGAAGAAGGCCAGATACTTGTCTTGATCTAGGAGATAGCATGCATTTAGTATGATATCATGTGCAACAGCTCCAGTTGCAGATACAGTCAGCAGTAATTTCACATTGGATACTTGTGTTCTCCATTTTACGGCATGGCATGCAGCTAGTCCCATTTCAATCCCACAGACCTTACTTTCTCCAGTTTCATACCGGTTCACAGCACAATGCCACACATCCTGAGAAAATGCAGTTATCGTGACAAAACAGCCGTGCTGTAACTGGTAAGCCTGCAACAGCTAGACCTGGGGCCAGTCGTGTTCCATCTGGAAAAGGGGTGTCACCCCCCTCATATCTCTATCCTCGAGGCTCATTGCGCCGATCTGACAATCTGTCTTTTGAGAAAACCACAAGATTTGCAGCTGCAATGTATTTGGGGAATGCAGTACACAAATCCAGTCAGGAATACTTGGATTTACTCAGCTGTGTTTGTGTAAAGCATGTTCAACGCCTCAGACACATGGAACCATGCGTGCGTGCACATTTTGAAACATTCTCACCCGTCCCCCCCCGTCCCGCTTCAATCGCACACACATTGCTCTCACATGTGTGAGAGAGGGAAGGAGAAGAGGATGGGGGTGGAGAGCTTCTACCCCCATCAGGATGATCAGAGCAATTACCTACGACACAGCTTTCAAAACTGCAGAGAACTGCAGAGTCAAAAGTCTAGATGTTCTGAATTTCAAATAGGAGAGCTTTCATTTATCTACCCCTCTCTTGTTGAAACCTGCATTCTGAAAGCATTCTGAATGCATGAGGTAGACAGATATGTTGTAATACTGTGTGTGTTAGCCTGCTTTTACCTGGCGCTGCACTTATACCCATGGGCAAGGTGTGTCCGCTCAGCAACATCACCCAGGACAAGGGCATCTGGTAGGCAACCGTTAAACACTCATGACCGCTTATGAACATCATGTATTGCGCCTTCCCAATGTCACTGTATAAAAATGTTGAACTGTGGCCCGAGGAAGCATTACACTGGCATACGCAACCCTTACGCAGCTGTTATGTAGACACCATAATGATATAGAGAACGTTGGTATATATATTGGGAATGGTATCCTTGCCACTTACTCTGTGTTCCTTTGGGAACTACAGGAAAAAAGATGAGATTTTAATGGCAGAGAAAGGGGCTGGCAGGAGCTGGCGTCTGGCCAGCTGCTCTTCTCTGCTCTTCCCTCCACAAAGGAAAGGGGTTGAACTGTCCCGGGACCTTCCTAATGGAACACTGTGCACCCACCCCGCTCCCCATTACTGTCACCCAGAACGGGGGATGGAGGCGCATTCTCTCCGCACACGCACAAAGTCACTTTTGGGAGGTTTAAATAATTCACAGATAAACACAGGAAATGGAACGCTGAACTGTACAAACCATTTAACAATGACCGGGAACAAAAATTAAATCCGTGTGTAAATCTGTTCTAAAACGACAGGGAGAGTGAGAGATGAATCACGGAATGCCCCAAAGGGCAGCCCGGTCTGAGCTGTTCCTGCTTTAGCGCTCCTGTCAGCAGCAGTTTGGATGTTGGAGTGACTGGTGTCGCTACGCCCGAGGGAGGAACGGCGTTCTGAATGCAAATGGCTCTCTCGGTCCCTTCCGCCTCCCCACCACCTGGTAGATGGCATTCTCCCTGTCACCGGAGCAGATACCATCTCAAGTCATGAAAGACGGTGTGCTTAAACCAGGAGAAGGAGTGCGAGAGAAAGAGAGAGAGAGAGAGCGAGAGAGAGAGAGAGAGAGAGAGAGAGAGAGAGAGAGAGAGAGAGAGAGAGAGAGGGAGAGGAGCGAGAGCTAAAGAGTGAAAAAGAGTTGGAGAGCGAGAGAGAGACCTGTCAGCGTGCTGTGTGTTTGAGCTGTCCGCATCCTACAGCCAGCAGTGTTTTTCTTTAGGCGTTCAGAGAGTGATGTCAGTCTCGGCCCCCCACCCCCCACCGCTGTGGCCCCCTGCTGTGTGAATCTCAAGATTTTCCTAAACTCTGGAGGGGACATCTGCGACATGAAGTCTTACAGGATGTCCAATAGCACACACACACAGACACACACACACACAATTTAATTCAAACACGCTGAAATCTATACACATCTACAAATACACATTTGCACTCATGCGTGTATACCCACAGTTGCGACAAGCTTAAATGTCATTGGGTATATTTTCAAACGTTTTCCCAACTCAACGTTCCAGAACAGGAACTGTATGTTCACACTTTTGATTCCTCTCCTCATTCGATTTTAAAAGGTTTCTTTCCAACTGCGGCAGACCTCTGTGTGAAAAAGCCCAGGCACAAAACACCCTCTGTGGTCAGCTTCTCTGAGCAGGCACAAAACATTCACAGCACTGACATTCTCCTGGACAAACCCCTCATAGCAATGACATTCAGATGTACATTATCCTCACAACACTGACATTCTACTGCACAACTAATTCACAGTACTGACATTCTACTGCAGTAAGAAAGCCAATGTTGACTTTCTACTGCGTGAGCCACCAACAGTACTGACATTCTACCACACAATCTACAGCAGTGACATTCTACTGCAGAAACCAGTCAGAGCGCCGTGTTCAGCTGCATAAAGTACATACACATTAAAAGGTCAAGCTGTCCCTCCTATGTTCACTAATTATTTAATTAACGAATCATTGGTTTTATGGACCCCGATAGATGGGCTCCTTCATGAGGCAGAGAATGAATGCTCTCAAAACGATGTAACCAGCACTCAGCACGGACACACAGAATGAGGTTTTCCGCTCAAGGACACATCTTTTCTACCTGCACCAAGCAATCACAAACTGGCTCTAACCAGGACAATTAAGTAAGAAAGCCATGAATTTACCCCCAATAGAAACCCTGAGAAACAGGCTCTAATAGACCCAACGGGACTAATTAAGCTCTGTCTTCATGGGGCTATCAGTAACCACTGATTCCCTGTTGCGGTGTAACTGCCTTTTGATCACGTCGGTTGTTTACAGACCCCTGCAGGGACCCAACAACGCGATTAAACTCCTGATCAGCGCTCGTGCGACAAAGGCAAAGATCTCTTTGGGACGTGACCCAAACTGTAAGAGCGTGTCAACTCATTTCCCTTACGGCGCGGAGATCCACAACAATGCTCAGTGACCTACATGGTAAAGGTCCTCCCTGAGCTAACTCCACTGCTAAGCCCCTTTTGCAGTCAAGATTATGCCCTCATCTGGCATGTGGCTGCCTGCTCCAGCCCTCCTATTGGTATTCTGCAGTAGAAGAGTGTTCCGTGAATGTTGAACTGCGATTGCTCAACCTCCAACAGGGGAAAAAACCTTCATGCAGACCTAATAGAGTGGCCGAGACCTTGTGTTTCCCCAGGACTGACTGAGTGACAGGCATGACAAACAGTACGTTTTGGGCATACAGTACCCGTCAAAAGTTTGGACACGCCTGATGTAGACATTTTGATCTAAAGACGTACGCTTAAATGCTTGATATTTTTTAGCTAGACAAATATAAATAGTGAAGTTGATGCCTATGTATGAATTTCTTTCCAAAAAAATTAATTTTAAAAAATAGTGTGAAGAATCTAAAATAAGATAAATTTTGATTTGTTTAACAGTTTTTTTGGTCGCTGCATAATTCCATTTGTGTTATTTCACAGTATTGATGATTACAATTGTAAAATGTGAAAAATAATAAAAATAAAGAAAAACCCCTTCTATGAGTAGGTGTATCAAAACTTTTGAGTGGTACTGTACACTCAGAGGATCAATACACCCAGCCTCAGCCCATATAGAGCAGAACACCAGCAAAGGAGCAGATGGAGAGACCATCTCGCCTCACTTCTGGCTGTGTTTAGACTGGGAGAAACTCGGAATGAACATTAAAGCAGACTGATTATGCTTAGTAAAAAAAGAAATCACACCACAGAGGTCAGTGGGATTATTTAGGTTTTATTTCAGCCCTGATAAAGTTTGCTCTCACTTTTTCCTCAAAGCAAATAATAATATTTTAAAAAATCCTCTACAGTCATAGATCCCCTAATGCCCTGGGGGGTATTTGGTGGGCAGCTGGAGGCTGGAAGACAGTGTAACACAAAGCAAAGAGAAAGCAGAGATGATCCTGCTGTGTCCTCGCAGGGGCGTGGAGTGGAGGGGGGGAGTACAGGCCCTCGACAGCCAGAATCCACCAAGTTCCAGAGAAGTCCTTAACAACGCCGGCGTCCTTCTTAAAAGCAAGGACGGAGGCTGAACCCATTTGAACAGTGACAGTCCGTCAGACTGAGGAAGCCTGGGGAGCCCCAGGGCAGGGTCTGTCCTTCCCAGAGCCCGGGCGGAGCGGTCGCGGTGTTCAGAGTGCCGTGGACGGGAGGCACGGCTGGTTGTCTCGGGGGGGATCCAGCAAGCTAAAGGACTCCTGGGAAAGGGCACGGTCCGCATCCAGGTAGAACTTCCCGGGGGGCGGGAAGGGGTCGGCGTCCTCCCTCTCCTCCCCCTCGTCGTCGGCGGCGGCAGCAGCGGCGGTTGCCGCGGAGCTCGTGGCGGCGGCCGCGGCGCACTCCTCCTTGTAGAGCCTGTCGTGCTCCTGCTTCAGCTCCTGGTAGGAGCGGGAGAACATGTGGAAGATGGAGGTGGCGGGGAACGCCATGATGAGAATCCCGCTCAGGATGCTGCTGAGCGCCACCACCTGGCCCGGCAGGCTCCGCGGCACCATGTCGCCGTAGCCCACCGTCGTCATGGAGATGATGGCCCACCAGTAGGAGGCGGGGATGCTGCTGAAGTCGTGGGCGCCCGTCAGCTCGCTCTCCGCCAGGTGCACCAGCGGCGAGAAGAGGGTGACGGCCACGCAGAGGAAGAGCAGCAGCAGGCCGAACTCGCGCATGCTCCGGCGGATGGTCAGCCCCAGCGTCTGCAGCCCCAGCGAGTGCCGCGCCAGCCGCATCACGTACAGGATGCGCAGGGCCCGGAGGATCCGCAGCACCAGCCCCAGCTTGTCCAGGTAGCCCTTCCCGCCGCCGGGCCGCTCGTGGCTCAGCGACGGGTCCTCCTCCTCCACCAGCAGGGACACGTAGTACGGCAGGATGGCCATGGCGTCGATGATGTTGAGCGGGCCGCGGATAAACTCCAGCTTGCTGCGGGCCTGCAGGAAGCGCAGCAGGAACTCCAGGGAGAACCAGCCCACGCACACCGTCTCCACTATGAACATGTGGTAGCACTTCTGAGAGCACTCGCCCTGCGGAGGAAGAGTGTGAGAGAGGGACAACAGAGAGGAGACAGAAACAGCACAGATAAACTAATAGTACTACATCACTTTTGTCTCCTATTGCTTTATTAGTGATTGTAATTTTTGGTTAAAACATATTGAGGATGGCTCTTCTGGTTTTCCTACAAGCTGTATTCTTCTCACATGAAAAAAAGAGCTCAGAGGATTTGGCCTATCTTCAGTATAATACCAATACTATTTATAATCCAGACATTAATAAATGCTGTTATAGTTATTTAAAACTATATGAAACACTGAAACTAATCCAAGTTTCTACTCTCTGAATCCCAGTAAGACAATAGAGTCAAGAGAGAGTTGTGACAGCGAGAATATTTCTGTGTGTGCGTGCCTATATGTGTGTATTCTAACTCTTCAAGACCTGGGCCTGAAGCCCAGCATACCAACACAAAGGAACAAAGGAAGAATGTCCCATTGATGTCTGACTTTAAAATATAAGCCAGCCCTGACAGGAAAAAGAGAGTTGATGTTGAAAAACTTCAACATCTGAATTCAGAGAATAAATACCCCCTGCCCCTGCAGCCGCCCACACTCACACACACACACACACACACAAACACACACACACACACACACACACACACACACACACACACACACACACACACTCGCACCCACACTCAGACACACAGTGCCAAGGCGCCGTTCAGGGTGAGTGAGAAATTAATGCCGTTTCCTGGCAAACTCAGCAGTGGTGGAATGGTGCCAGGCGCCTAGCGCCCGGTGTGGGTGACACGTCTTCATTAAGCACAATCCATTGACTCTGCACACACCTGCCTCTACACAAAGCTGACCACACACACACACACACACACACACCTGAGAGTCAGACGATCTTCGTTTGGGTATATCATGCATGTAAGTATCATGCTTCCAGCCTAGCTGCATGGATCAGCGTGTTTCTTTCCAACTCTCAGATGGTGGGTACCACAGAAAGTAAACTGCCTCATCAGAGTGCTCCCTCTCTCCAGTTTTGGCACCACAGACGTTAAACTGCCTAGATCAGCTATTTGCCCGCCCTCTCCAGCTGTCCCTGATGTGAGCATAGCCAAAGGGCAATTTCACACAAGGAGGACTAAAATAAAACTAAATTTAGTCAATCAATCACCCTGTTTACCTTGAGAAGGACCCTTAACATGCAGTACAGCGATGAGGACATATTTCAAGTTGACATTGCGGTCACTTCTCAACTTTGCAGCAGAGTGGAAAAAAGTGAGCACAGCGTGCTTTAATGTCCCTGCACCATCTGTTCCAGGGTTTCAACAACACAGAGCATTTCAGACCAACATCAACCACCACGTGAACCTCCCCAGCCCCTAAAATGACTTCACACGCTGGCTTTCCCAACCGTGAGATGACCATCAACAAAACCCTCCCCAACCGTTATATAACCGTACAGACTGGTCTTCCCAAAGAGTATATGAGCATATTCACTGGCCCAAAAGCAAATTAGCAGCAGAACGTGCGTGTGCGTAACACATGAACCAGTTAATTAAAATTTCTCACTACTCAGCAGCTCAGAGAAAGAGAGAGAAACCCTGATTTACATGAAGAGCTACTGGGTGCGTACCCCTCTGCGTACTAATGAAGAAGAATCACTGGTGCTCCGCTGCAGTCCTACAAAAAGCAGGAGTCCAACATACAGTAAACCAGGGGAGCAGGTGGTCCCCTTCACACACAATAAACCCATAAATCCATCAATCAGCAGTTACACACACACACACGCACACACACACACACATACACACACACACACACACACGCACAAAACATGCACACACACACACACACACACACGCACGCACGCACACACACACACACACACACACACACACACACACACACACACACACACATGCACAAAACATGCACACACATGCACACACACACATACACACACACACGTACACACACGTACACACACACGTGCGCACACACACGTACACATGTACACACACACGTGCACACACACATACAACAAGCACACACACATGCACACGCATACACATACACACACACACACACACACATACACACGCACTACCACACACACAGACCACGCACACACACATGCACACACAGCACACACACATGTACACACACACGTACACACACATGCACACACAAACGCATGCACATACATGGATGGAAACACACGTACATCACGCAGACAAACACAAACACACATAACATGCACGCATAAACACACACACACACAGTCAAGCAGATACAAACTCATACACACGCGCAGGCACACACACATACAGCGCGCGTGCATTAGAGTGTGTAAGTGCCACTACTTCTCAGCTACCCCATGACTAAAACTGATCCTCCTGCACCTAATGCCTTCCTCTGAGTTATCTGCAGAAACGAGGGCTCATCAGCACTTCTAATGTTTCTCAGCCATCTCCTGCCTCTGAGAGCGGTAAGTGGCAAAGTGGGAGAAGGGAGTAATGAGGGAGCAGAAGAGAGAGAGTGCAAGGTGCTCCTGTTGCCTCCAGTTTCTTTCAGTGCTGAAAGCACACCACCTTAGCTGGGGGGATAGATGCAGGTAGTTGAAGGGCCTGTTTACACTTTTTAGCTGTGACAAATTGATGTAAATATTACAAGGGGTGATGAAAACGCACAGAACGTTAAAAAGGCATTTTTTATTCCGAGTTCCACTAATGGGGTAAGAAAGCACATGATTGATGGTGCTGCTCGCCCCCGTGAGGATCTCTCCGCTTTGTGAATCTGCAATGAGCCTAACTCTGTCTTTGTGTTGTGAGTCGGGGCACCAAGGAGCAGGTAGAATGGAAATGAAAGCGTGCCAGGCAACAGGGCGCTCATTCAAAGGAAATATGCCGTACCACCTGTTCTAAGAATGAGAGCAGAGCACAGCCAACAGACAGGATTTTGAAGAGGTATAATTGCTCTCTGAAGGTAGTGAGTGATACGATGTCGCTCATTGCCTTGCTTGCGTCAAGGCAAATCTCTATCAAAGGTCATGCTTAAGATACAGGTCTATGTGATGCCAACCCCCTGCTGGTGCAACACCTCACCACCCCCCTCTGTACCCCAATAGACAGCCACCTGGGGCATCCTATGGCACCTGCTCGGGTGATGGGCTTGGTGCAGCCCATAAATTACCACCCTCATCCCCCCCCCCCCCCCCCCCCCCCCAATTTTGGTAAGCTGCAAGGCACGGACTTTAACTAACATCCACCTCACGTCCCAACGAATTTGTGAGGTACCTCCAGCAGCCCCAAATGTGTGAGGGAGCACCTGCTCCCCTCAGTGTGTGAGGTACCCCCTCCCCCCTAACCCACAAGTGAGGTGCCTGCTGCCTACTGAACCCTGATCTGAATATGCATCAATCTGCTTCAAAAGGCAAACTTTGCTGTGAGATGGTGCCGTGCGCTGGAGTCATGGGGTCACCTTGCAGCGAATGAGTTGCAAATCAAAGCTCCCGCTGCTTCTGTACGGGTGAGAACACCACTTCTGTTTCGGCTCAGTGCAAAAAAAAAAAAAATCCAAAGTGCACCACAGAGAAAAGGCTTAAGACAAGATTTAGAAAAGATTTAAAGCGGCACAGCTTGGCTGGCCTATTGCAGCTTTCCAGTGACTTCTGATTAATTTTGAGGAACGCAATTAAAAGGCAGATATACTTTACAAGGAATCTAAAAATAGTGGTTCAAATGCTCACGCTTTCCTGATGGTGCTATTCAAAGCCCTCTGACATTAACAGGCTTCAGTCATTACCACCTTTGCAAAGCGTGACATCAGGAAGGTGCCAAAATAAAGGCGGCTGCAAATACTTCAGGAACAAATGTATTTATACACTCTGATCATGCGCACAAACAACAATTTCAGGATTTGGTCTAAGCCTGGACATGTGTTTGAGAATTTGTAGCTGTGGCTCGGGGTTTAAATCATACGATAAGTATCAGGGCTTGCATTTCATGAGAAAGCCAGGCTATATTCAATGATGTCAGTAAGCTGATGCTCTCTCATATGCAGTACCAACATTGGTTGCCGTTAAGACACTTTCAAGAGTTTATCATTTTTCGCTAGGGTTGTAGTGTTTTTTTTTTTCCCCCACAGATGCACATTTTAAAGATCAGAGCGAGAAAGAACGTGAGCCAGAGACGGAACCAGCAAGAGAGAGACAGCGAGAATGAGAACAGGTAGAACAAGAGAAAGAGAGAGTGCGTGAGAGAGAGAATAGGAAGGAGAAGCCAGAGGCAAGAGAAGTATTGAGCAAATGGCATGTCTAGCCAGACGTGTGTACAGGAAAATAAAAAAACAACTGAAATTGAGTGTTTTCCCCAACTGTGGGGATTTGTTCGATTTGTTATTCTCTCTTCAGTATTTCACTGTGCTGTTTTGTGTGGGGAACCCCTGCGGGCAAAATTCTGAAGATTTTATTACTTTTGATTTTGGCGTTAAGAAAAGTGATATCACAGTCATTCTCAAGATGAACATTCTGCAGACTCTGAAAAATGACCCCTCAAGCCTCTATTCACTCCTAAGACAGCACACAGATGATGTGTTGCAGTCAATTACGTAATTACGTTTGAGTTTATTTAGCTGGCATCAGTGAAGCTGTTATCTGACACAGGCGATCATTTTGCGAGCAGATGGGGTGAGCTAGTCCTCAATAGGCAAACTGGTAAAAATTAAAATCTGCTTTCGCCCCTGGATATATTTCAGTATAATTGTGTTTACACATGTAGAAATTTACTGTCATTATTTCGCAAGCGTGCCTATTATCGTGTGCCAGAATCACGGAGTGAGGTGAGACATTATCGTGCACACACCTGCATATAGACTCACAGCATGCACCAACAGGAACAAGATGAGTCATGTCTATCGAGCTCGTTCGAGCTGTAATGTCACAACCCCTTGCCTCAGGTCAATGTGTGGCGGTGAGTTTAAGGTCTGGTAAAGTCGAGGTTTTAGCAGTGTCCTTAACGTTCCCCGTGAGACAGCATAGATGTCTGATTGGCTCCTTTCTCCCTGGGGCTGTGAGGAGCTGCTGGCAGAGATCCATACTGGTGAAACTGTGTAGCATAGTGATCATGACACTGGATTTGAAACCAAAATTGGTTGCAGGTCCCCTTCTCTTGTGTGACACTGCCAGTGTGCATTTAGCTAAAATAACAAACTGAATTACATACATAATATATAAATATAAATATCAACATAAATATAAATGAATGGCATATAAATAATTTAAATTGCCCTAGACAACTGCTAAGCAAAGATGTCATAATGGGAATCCATTTCCCTGAGGCAGTGACTGTCTGCCTAACTGCCAGAACCTACTCGATATCAATGTAATGCGGTCTCCTCTGTGTACTGTACTGAACCGTACACTTGCCGGGAGCAGTAAGGTCCATTAATGGTCAGTTTGAGACAGAACATTAGTAGAGGAATATGGTTCATTAATGGCCAGTCTGAGGTCAGTCTCATACCAACATGAGGACAGTTTGTTCTTTCAATGGTCAGGGTCAGATAAACCAATATGAGAAATATGGTCATGTAATAGTGTATCACAGACCAACATGAGAACAACGAGTTATCATGATCATCATTTAATGGCCACTCTCAGACAGAACATACCAGAGTCCTTTAGTACAGTTATTTAATGGTCTGAAATGGGCAAACGTGATAACAATGTGGTCGTTTACTGGTCATGCTCTGACAGACCAATACCAGAGAAGAACGGTTCTGTAATGGTCTGAGGCAGATCAACACGAGACCGACTCATTCTTTCATTGATTTGTCTGAGAACGTTCTAGGCATGCTCGCTCATCCAGACACACACACACACTCTCTCTCTCTCTCTCTCTCTCTCTCTCTCTCTCTCTCTCTCGTGTGGTGTAAGGTGCAGAATACTAACTTAAAAAACGCTTTCACATACTCCTTGACAAGCCCCAGGGATATTACTGAACCCCACAGAGGAATCATTACACTTGTGTGCTTGGATTTCAGAACACGCTGCATGAGGTAAGTCACACAGATACCGATCCCCAGTTGGTCTGCTGTTAGGAGAGCGAGTCGTATTTCCTATTTTTAATTTACAATGAGCAGAACAAGGAGTCAAATCAGGCTGTGTAGACAAACATCAGTCTCAGTGTCCACTTTGAATTTAAGTCAGAAATAAAGACTATATCAGTGCATACTATCGTGCATCAGCTGAGTGAGCTGATGGACACGTGAGAGAAGCCTGGTGCAATTTTCAGTTCTCTCCAGCAGAGGGTGCCAGCGCTCACTTACCCTGTCCTCCTCCTCCCTCAGGTCGGGCATGGTGCTGATGCAGAGGCTGATCACTGTCACGGCGACCATGATGACAGAAAGGCAGGCGAACACCTTCCCCGGCAGGCCCGACTGCGGGTTCTCCACCGTGTCCCGCAGCCAGTTCATCATCCTGCGGTAGCGCGTCTCCTCCACCGGGGGGCGCACCTGCGCGTTCGTGCGCCGCCGCTCCTCCTCCCGCCGCTGACGCTCGGCCACCTCCTCGATGCGCGTGTACATCTTGCGCTTGCAGCAGCGCTCCATGTAGGCGGCCTCCACGCCCCAGTAGGCCAGCTCGTCGCTCAGCGACAGGACACACATCTCGCGCAGGAGCCGCAGCTTGCCTGCCGCCAGGAAGTTGAGGATGACGCGGAACGCCGAGGGGCTCCGGTCGAAGAAGAACTCGCGCGCCGCCTCGTCATAGTCGTCGCACACCTGCACGATCTCCTCGTAGCTGCTGCAGAGCCGCAGCCGGCCCAGGCGGGTCAGCGGGAACTCCTCCAGCGTGGTCCAGGGGAAGGCGTAGCGGTTCCCGCCCACGTTGATGACGGCCTGCGAGCCGTGCTCCACGGCCAGCAGGTCCTCGGGCCGGCGGATCAGCTGGGCGCGCTGGTAGTAGACCCCCTTGATGGTCTCGGTCTCTGGGATCTCGGTGAAGATGCGGTCCAGGCTGCTGTCGTCGCTGACCGACAGGTTGCTGAAGTCATGGTTGGCGTTGCTGATGATGGGCATGGCGGCATGGGGGCGGGCGGCAGGGAGGCCGGCGTCTCAGTAGGGAGGTGTGGGGGGATTTCGCTCAGCTCGACACTATAACAGACAAAAGGAGTGGATGAACTACCAAGCTGCAGAATGACAGCATCTTATTTTCAGAGAAAAAAAACACACAGACACACAATAGAGCCTCAACATCACTTTCTCCACAACTGGTCCCTACAGGAACTCCCAACACGAGCAGGACCACAGACACCCTCTCTCTGAAACCACACCAGTCTTCTCCTCTGGCATCACTTGTTCTGATATCATTTTGACTCCTTCTAGTAGTATTTATGTGGAATCTTGGCAAGATTTTTTTCCCAGTACCAATAGAAATGAGGTACCACAATGCTTGCCACAATCTGACCCGTCCCCTTTGCACTTGCATATAGCCACAATAAGCTTATGCCTGAAGTCCTGAGGAAATCCTTCACTCTCCCAACCCATGTTGTGTAGACAGCGTGGCTGGGACTTCAGTGTTCGTCTTTCCCTGCATAGATGCATATTTGCATATTTAACTGAAAACTGACTTATGCTTGTCTCAGGATCCTCCTCCAGCTCAGCTGTATGGAATGGAAAGCTGAGGTCATTTTGGGTGGGCAGTTAGTTCAGAATATCTGACACACCGCTACCCACACTGTCTGCTTGCTTCAGCGAGCAGAGAAAATATTGTCTTGTTTTGCCTAGTTACCAGCTGTTGGACTCCATCTGTAGTCTTGGGAAAAAGCATTACTTTTTGGTCTGATTTTCTTCACTTTATAAAGTGAAGGCTCTCTCTTCACTACACGGAAATGCACTTATTATGATGCCATTGTATAATAATAATAATAATAATAATAATAATAAATTGCATGTAGAAATTCGTTATGCTTTTTCAAAAACATAATCACATGAAGACGTAGTATTAACGTATATGGTAATCCATGCATCGACCTAAGGAGCCGGTGGACCGACACAAACTAAAGTAAACCAGTCGGGAATACTCATCTAAATCATAAATAATGAGATACCCCCATCAAGTATTCATTGCACACTGCGGTTGTCAAGGTGTTCTATCTCATTCGGAGGAGGGGAGAGTGATAAACTATTTATTAACTGAACCACTGGTAACAGCATTCCCAGCGGAGGGCGAGCTGCTTTGCTGTGTGGAAAGTTAATTGAGGAAAGTGTTTTAGAGCGCCGCAGTGACGATATCCAGGGCATTCTCTCCACTGCCCGGGAGAATTGACAAGAGTCCGTTTCAGAGACCTCCGAGACATCTCCGTACGCGGCTCGGCCAATTACGTCCGTTTTAATGGAAAGAAGAATGGAAAGTCGCGTATTTAAATAGTTTAGGAAAACACGAATGCAGCAGCAGTACCTTGTGTGAGCTAACATTGTCTTGAGATCAAATGTAACCTTTGCGTTAGCAGACAGACGACTACTATAAAAATGGCATTTTATACAATTTGATTGGATGATTCAAACTAAATTAACTTAGGTCAATGAGAATGAATCCACGCACTGTTTATTATCTAACAGTCAGCAGATATAACATCTTCCGGATGCCCTGTACATTTTGATTTTTTTTCTTTTTTTATTGTACCATGTACCGGTCAGTCCGAATAGACTGAAATAGAAAAAAGACCTCATCTGATTTTGCCTCGTGCCTCATTTATTACTTTGATGGGGCGAACTGGCATTAAACTTTAGATTTAGACAGATGAGACCGGACATTACAACTCTTCCTCCCTCACCTCCCTCAGCTCTCTACTCTATCATTGGTGAAATTGTACCATCCCTGAGGGCTTAGATGGAAACTCGCTTTAATGTTAAAAACATCTATTGGCAGAGCTTAGAATCACAAATCAAATCGTTCCGACGTCTATGAGTCAAAAGTCCATCTAAGTGTCCACAGATGATAGTTTTGATCAAATTCATCGGGTATACGCATGCAGGATCGCCATTTAGATATGTGATTCAATGACAAGTTACTAAATTAATGGTAATAAAATTGTATTAAGAATTTCTTTATTCCTTTTAAGAGCATAAATCACTGGAGTATATAAGCAGGACAACAGATAATAATGTTGCACTCATATCAATTCAAGAGTAATAAATGTGATGAAAACGTTTTTACTTACCGTATCTCAGATGAGAGACTGGGCTTCACTTATGTAAAGCAGTTTTCACTTTTCCGAAAATTAACGAACATATTCTCACTTTTGTCCCTTTGTACACCGGCAACATAGCACGAGAACGTCCCCGAGACCGTTCAGCATTGCATTGCCGAGGTACTAACAGCGAAATGCATCCAAACCTTGCAATGTAAAACCCTGAAACACTGGGGGAGAAAGACAAGGAGTCAGAGGTACAGTACAAGTGTCCCGTCCGGTCTGACAGGGCTCCTGAGCTTAAGTCGCTGTATTCGCAGCACGCGTGTATGCGTGTGCGCCTGCGCGCTCCACGGTAACACGCCAGTCGAGGGTAAGTTTGCAGAGTCAGGTGTGCGCATTTGTATGAGGCAGACGTCCTCGAAACACCGTCAGCCTGTGCGTTCAATCCACTGTTTCTGTCTCTCCCGAAACTAAGCTCTTGTAATCATTAAATTCATTGGCCCACCTGTCCTGTCATGGGCACTGGGAGCCAGGCAGGGAGGGGGACAATCCAGATTAGATGCGTTAATACGATGCTGTTCTTTCCTGATTTGGGGAGGAAAAGCGATTATGTTGCCTAGACTCCCTACATTGTTCGGTCCAGTAATATGCACAAATACGACGGGGATTTTTTTATGAACCTGCCGCAATGGGAGAGGGATGTGGGGGCTGGCGTAGGGAGACTGTTACTTTTCACAAACATGAAATACGCAATGCGCGCTTTAAAACGGTGTTCGGGGCAGGTGATCTTGCAGAAGCTGGCGCTAATCATCACAATAATCACGCTAATTACAAACAAATTGTTCACGAATTGTTGTTTTTGGCAGTTTAATTACACTCACATCATACATGTTGTTAGTGCACCGTATATGTTTTTATGTCATCTGAAAGAGAGATGTGCATTACTTAGTGTCAATGATTGTACTTTAAAAAGTTGTTATGCCATCAATACGAACTCATTGAGTAGTGCGAGTTCGTCTAAACGGGTGAAATAACATTTATTTATACTCGGTGATTTTTCGTCAGGTTCCCCATCTGAAAAGACGAATTGCGCACACTTTGTCGCAGAAGACATTTTATACACCGCTAATGGACAGTAATAAAAGCACAGGCACTTCCCCACTGATAAATCAATTTAAGATTATACCGCCCGGCGTTAATGGTCTTGGCCACCTCTGTGAGTGACCTACGAGTCAGTAGTTATATCCGCTCATGCGTCCACGCGCAGGCGTCACATATTAGAACATTTGGACATCAGAAGCAGAAACACAGGAGCCTACTGAGCCAGTGTTAGAGGGGCTTCCTGACCCGGCAGCACGATTGGAGTAATTACATGCAGATTAGATCTGATTTGAGCAGATGTGCTCACATATAAAGCCCACGCATACGTGTAATGCGCACCCCACAGACTACATACGCATGTGCACTAACATGCAGCACACCATATGCTGTATATTCCCCACAGGCATGCATGTTCATATGCACAAACATACATATGCCATACATGTGCAGGGACACACAAACACCACACACACACACACACACAGAGTACACTTGCACACACTCACTCACGCACACACAAACACAAACACATACGCACACACACAGGCTCCCACTTTGTCCTTGAGATAACTCATTAGGTTGTGAACGTCTGGGGGGAAAAGCCAAAAGATGCAGACACTTTGTAAAAGTCCTTATCGGAGCAGAATGGAAACATTGCTGTGGGGCATAATGGGTATTGAGCGAGGAGAATACACCGGTGACACAGACACTCCGAGTGACCATTTATCCTCTCAATCACTGCATGCTGTGGCCTGTTAGTATGTACATGATGCTATGACAAGTTTAGAAACCTCTACTGGATCTCTCACATTCACATTCACATTCACACACACACACACACACACACACACACACACACACACACACACACACACATTATTTCATTATTTTCTTACACCATTTTTACAAATCGGAATGCAATTTACAAATTGATACATAAATGAAAAATGTATTTACATTGTATCTCAGTAGTTTACTGGGTCACGTCCAGTACTATATCAGATGCTGTATGATGTGTTACATTACTGTGGAGCACACAGAAGAGCACTTTACTGAATAATGGTTACTTAGCTATTCTCATGTTTAAATTACACAACTGCTAGAGGCTCCAATAAACTGGTTCGTGTTCCTCATGCTTATTGATGGTTGATTACATGATCAGCAAATGTTTCACTAATTTCATGGGAAATGCTTTACTGTCTTTCTCTTGATTCTCACTCTTGCAGTCCTTCTCCTCCTTTTTCCCCTCTCCCTCACTCTGCTCCATGTTGTTCTGTTGTTCTCCAACACAGGAGACGTCACCTGTGGCCTCTTTCATTCATGCTAAAGCTCTGGCAGATAATTGAAAGGATAAGCAATGGGGTTTGCACATTTGAGGAGTGAATGTGGTGAATATAAATTTGCTCTAAGCATTCCAAACTATGTCTCCCTGAGAGCTCAACGGATTGTATTAGGGCAAGTTAGCTGAATGGAGTGATTTGTGTGATGTGTTTTGCAAATGCATTCATTCAGATTTCAGCTAGAATTGGAGTCTGAGTAAATACAAACAAAATGTTCTTGCGGCTTTGGAGAACTGGGCAAGTTACTGATACAAGAGATTCAGCTTCTGATTATTACATCCAAAGTACCATCTCCAGTGTGTAAACAGACCAGAACAGCTGTAATTCATATCCAAAGGTCAAATGAATCCAGGCAGGTTTCACTCTACCATGCCAGTAGAAGCACTGAGTTAAAAGCTACAAACCACAATTTTTTGAGCTAGCTTGTCATTAGATCAAATAATGAAATAATGAACAACAGATGGCATTAATGTAAAAGTTCTACTTATTGCCCCTCCAGCACCATAGTCAAGTCTTTTTATGGTGGCTTGGCTCAGTGGCAAGGCTATAGTCACTGAGATTTGTGTTTATCTGGCATTTGTTACCCTGACAAACAATTTTATCAAGTTATATCCCCCCGACAACATTATAATTTATTGGTGCAATTTATTAATTTGTAACAATTTTCATTTTTGTTATAGAGGACAGTTCTTTCATCACATTATCCGTTTCCCTCTATTTTGCACGTGTGTGCGTGTGCGCACACACACACACACACACACACACACACACACACAGACACAGACACACACACACACATTAAGGGCGCTGTCTCTCCCCAACTGCAATGCGGGAGCCCTCATTAGGGCGACGGTGCCGGGGAGTGCCGACGGACTGCGATCCCCAGTTTGATAAAAATCAGTGCAGGGATTAGAGATAATCCCCAGCAGCGAGGGATGAGACCCAAACAGAGAGCATGCTGGGAGATTGTGCGGAGGGTTGCCAATGAGGAGACACATATGGGCGCAGTCATCCCTGAAGCTTCAGATGCCTAAAGCCCCGACTCTGACCGGCAATTTGCACTGGCCAAAGGCTTCATCTGGCTAATGACTCTCACAGCATATGTGAGCTGACACATTATACAATTTAGCAATGGCTGACATTAGGTATTCTCCACATTACGCTGTTTAACACTTCCCATGATTGGTCATGATCTCTCCACCACAGTGTTTAACACTGCCCAGGATTGGTTACAATCTCTGCACCACAATTTAACACTGCCCAAAATCAGTATTCCCTGCATCTGTAATTGACATACTGTATATTAGTTATTCTCACTGTGTCACTGTTAACAACTGCTTGCAGTTAGGAATTCTTCCACAGTGATTAACACTGCCCTCTATGGAGTATAATCTCTACACATCAGCGGTTAACATTGTCTGCTCTCAGTATTCTCTCTACATAACTGATTGAATTATAATGGTTATTCTCTATACCATTGATTAACACTGCCTGATATCTGGTATTCTCTCTTTGTGTTACTGTATCGGGGTGAAACATGCTGCACTGCATTGCAAAAATCTTCTTCAAATACAAAATTCTTCAAAGGATTCTGCTTTGACACATCACAAATAATTCATACACGTATAATTCAATACACATTCACGGAAACACAGACACACAGACATAGACACAGACACAGACCAAGATGTCAGAACATCCATCATTTAACAGATTAAATCATAATCCATAACTACACGGAATAACCTCTTAATCCTGTTGATAAACAGCTAAATCTGTGACATCTCTGCTGTTCCTGCCACTGGTAGATTGATGCAGCCAAAGGCAGAGTTCTCCTCTGGGACACATGGCTCTGAGGCTGGGAGAAATTCACACTGGGTTTGGTGATGCAGTGTTGCGAGAGTGATCCTCAACCCGCCTCTGGGTTTAGTGGTATAGTGTTCTGAGCCAGCTCATCAAGACGCCCCTGAGGTCAGAAGTGCTGTGCGGTGAGAGTGCTCATCAACTTGAACATGCCCCCGGGGTCAGAGACGTAGTGTAGCGAGTGAGCTCCTCAACACCCCTCTCCTCTCATATCTCCTTTGAAGCCTTGTATAATTCAATACCCGCCATGAGTTAGACGGAGTAATTTAGAGAGACAGAAACAAAGACGGAGAGGAAGGGAGAGAGACTTTTTAACTTTTGAAAGCCCTTTAATTAACCTACTTTTTAAACAAAAGAGCTTGGTAAAGGGTACCATTTACATATTTAAATATTTACAAGCAAGACATAACAACAGAATATAGAAAGAGACATTAAGCAAACCAAAACCAAAAAAAGAGAGAAAATGTCATGAAACAGCCCAGTTTTTCCTCCCTCTTCTGTTCTTCAACCCAAAGTATGAAACATGTTTTGGAAAAACATTCCCCCGACCCTGACAGCCAGCTCTGTAAAAGTTTAAACAATGGCAGTAACCTCGAGCATTCTGTAAACAAATGAAAACAAGTTTTCTCCATCAAGCCAAGAGGACATCTTTCATCTACGATAGAATAAAAATGCTGTGGTGTTTTTTTTTTTTTGTCCCACAGTTACGGAGTGCCCTCCATTTGAGATCACCAACTCATTTTGGGTATGGAGTATGCTGGGAAAAATCTATGATGGGAGAATCTCAATTTTTACATCCAGGAAAGTCCTCCGTTTGGGCCCTAAATTTGCTCCCCAAAAAGAGACATAACACAGAACATACACAACTGTTTTTTACTGGCAGTTTCAAAATGTACATCCCTCAGCCCCTTCCATTTTAAAAGGACTATGCATTGCTGTGTTCCCTACAGATTCCCGTTGATTTATGGGTAGAGGTGGGAAAAAGCTCTGACCTTCGTGAAATTCCCTAGCCTGAAAACACCTTCTTTGAAGTGTGGAGCCGTCAGCTGAAAGCCACCATTTTAACCCTTAGGAGGCAAAACCTAGTCTTCCGAGCAGGAACACACCCAAAACATTCTGCCACCTCTCCCTCAGTGCTCCATTTAGATTGCGACAGGTCTATTAAATGGCTGACGCTGGTGACACCTGCTTTAATAAAGGGGGATGGGGCGCTGTCTGATGGGGACACATGCTGAGGAAATGATGGGAAATGAAGGAAAAAAGAGAGACACACACACATTCAAGGGCTCGTTTATTCCACCCGTACCCGAGAGAGAGAGAGATGAGGTCTGCTTTCAAGCGAATACATTCCTGTTAGCATTCATGAGCTGGGGAATGAATGATCCAACTAATGCTTTGCTTTCTGTGCTTGCTCACCCTCTGGTCTGTTGTTCTGTCATACAGTATTACCGCTAACAGGACAGGAGCGCCTGGGAAGCAACCTGAAAATGTGGCCAAAGGGTCCACTTAACACCCCGATGTATATGATATCTTGTTTGCACCCCAAACACACACACACACACACACACACACACACACACACACACACACACACACACACACACACCTTCTCTTTCTCCCCTCTCTCAGTGTGATGGGAACTCAGAGAAGCACATGCTCAGGGCCCTGGATGGATGTGTGTGTATACGTGGGTCTGAATGATGATGTGTGACTGTTGTCTCTGAATGTGTGTGTGTGCCTACTTGTTAATGTTGTCAATGTGTGTACATGTGTATATGCAAGTATGTGTGAGTGTGCACATGTACGTACCTGATAATGTGTTTGTGCATACATTTGAGCACACATGTACATGTATATATATATATATATATATATATATATATATATATATATATATATATATATATATAAATATATATATATATATATATATATGTATGCATGTGTGTATGTGTGTGCATATCTCTGTGTGTTTTTCTTCAGCCAGAGTTGTGACCATTTGCTGTAAACCAGTGACCCAGTCTGCTGTAAAAGGCAACACAGTGGAGAGGTCATGATAGAGACAAGTCTCCACTCTGACCCCCTCCAGCAAGGCCACGCACCACTGGGTCTTTCCTGGCTGAAAATTAGCCCCTAGCTATGAATGTGCTCTGGAAGGCTCACAGAACCTTATATACAGCATAAATGGCATGCAATTACATAGAATTACAATGCAAAGTGGAGCTAACCTTTTATACGTAAGTTATTCTATCCTTCCGTATCTGCTGGTCTCCAGAATCTAAGCTGCAAATGAACTAGGCCATTACACACACACAGAGGAGAATCCTGAGGTTGCCCAGTTTAATTGCCACAGAAAAGAACAGCAGGCCAGCGCAGTGAGGAGGGGAGCGCAGACACAGAGTTTTGTGCGAGGGACAGAGCCGGAGCATTAATTACATCTCTCATTCCTCCAGCTCATTTTTCTCTGCTCATCCTCCTCATTTCTAACAGAGATTTAATCCTGGCATTTACATTTCATAAATGAAAAAAAAAACCTTTCCATTTTATGAAATGCAAAAATAAAAAAAAAGAGACAGAAAAGTAACTTATTCACAAGAATGGTTGGGCATGGTCCTACTCTGCCTCTAGCTCTGCCTCTCAACCTGCCTCTAAGTCTGCCTCCAGCTCTGGCTCTATCTATGACTCTAGCCCTGCCTCCCCACCCCCTTGCCCTGCAGTTCTGCATCTAGCTACCCCCTTGCTCTGCTTCTCACTCAGTCAAACTCACCCATTCTCTAACCCTGCCTCTAGCTCTGCCTCTAGCCCTGCTTCTTACCCCTACTCGCCCTCTCTCTAGCTCTGCCTATCGCTCTGCTTCTCCTCCCTTGGAGTCTGGTCCTGTTTATCAGCCAGCGTCTTGCCCTTTCCTGCATCCTGTCCTGCCTTGCCATTCTAACCTCATGCATGGATGACCTCAGATCTCTTAAGAACATGGCTGACATGAAAAAAAAATGCTGCAATGTAATCTGATGGGAATAATATCAGATGGGATCTTTTTCCACTCATAGCTGAGTATTGACTAAAGTAAGAAAATACAATAAGATGCGCCAGAAATTCAGGTCTCTGAGTATCAGAAGGAGCCACTCTGGTCCCACAGGAATACAAAGCTGTAGTTCCTCTGTTACTGTTAAAGTAAACAGCAAAATTGCTAGACAGAAGGGGATCTCTGCCTCATGCATCCTCTTCATTAATATCTGAGGGAACAGGCAGTAACCAGACACACACACACACACACACACACACAGCTAGACAACTAAACGGCACCACGCTGTTTAAAAGCCTCCCTGCAGAGAAAAGCAAAACATGTATTTGTTGATGAGGTGAAAACAAACCTCAAAGTGAACATCCCCATCCTGCAATCACTTTGTCCCTGGATTAAATTAAAGATGGATTAATCAAGATGTTGAGTCAGAGTTATTGGGTGAGTTATTTGTGTACTGAAGCATCAGCATTTGAGTTCCCTACGTGCCTTTTAAAAATCAAACACCTGATCAAAAAATCTAAAAACTGATGAAAGTGTGGTCAAAGGTCGTCACATTGAAAATCTTTACCCATTCAACACTTTAAGCAGAATCAATGATATACTACATACAAAAATGCATCAGTATTCACACAGGCATTAAACATGCATCACAGTTAGCTGGTGTAATGGTTTCCATACGTTAAACTAGAAGTGCATTACAAGCATTTTTCCTCCCTGTAATCCTATCCCAGACACTGAGATTGGGCTATCATTATGTCAGTGTTATGGCCCTTCTCCTCTCCCTTAAACATGGCTCAAGGCAGCTTCCTGAAACCAGATCTCTGATCACTTTCACTGTCCTCGGCCATACTCGGCATTGGGTTCCCTCTTTTATTGTTATCAAAAAGGTCCGATTCCCCCTCGCAGGACAAGCCAATGTCATGGAGAGGAGCTTCGTGCTTAATCAATGCGTCGCCGAGACACACGCCCTATCAGGGGATGGCCACGTTCATCAGGCAGCAACGGGACCGTAAATCTCTGAGCAGCGAATTCCAGAGACAGAATTAAAAAAGTGATGCTGAATCCTAGTGGACGGAGCTCTGCAGGGCGGCCGCACATGAAGAGATTCACAGAGGGCTGGCCTCCTTTCCTCTCTGTCTACTCTGCCCCCTTTCCTGGCCTTGCCCTCTCAAAAGGGGTATGAATAATTCAGAGAGGGGAAGAGGGGAGAACTTGGAAGTATAAGGTTGAAGATTCAGATCCTGAGAGGATCATTGTTGCTGTGGCCTCAAGCAAGGGGACCTTGCACCGCACTGGAAAATATCCAGGGTAGCTCCACGTCTTTGATGAATTTTGTATTGGTGGACAGGACCTGCCGATTTATCTTATAGTTCAAGAAATGCAAAGATCTATAAAACCAAGAGCTCGGTAGGTGAGCCCCTGTCCACCCCTTTGATCTCTGTACTATCTCTAGAGCAGGAGTTCACACCAGACTCAACGTAGAAGACTGTGGAATTCACTTCATTAAGGTTTCCACCCTACCTGCCAGCAGAGGGATTGATCGACTTCACTCAAAACCTTGATCTACTGTTTGCTAACGACAGACAAGACATCCAATTACAATCATTGACACCATTGCTGAAAAGCCTCTAACAGTGAGTCAAGTTTAGAAGGCGAAGGACTGAATTTCATCCAGTGGATTCTCAGATTTAAACAATAGGATCATAGTCTGTGACGCCAAGCGCTCTGGTCATATCCTTGTATTCAAATAAATTCAAACACCCAAATTCCCAAACATACAAGCATTCAATCTCATAAACACACAATCTGTGTTCATCCTTCAAAAGACAGATGGCCTATGACTGTGTGTGTGTTTTTTCCTTTCTTTTGCTCCTCTCCATCTCTCCCTCCCTCCCTTCCCCCATCCGTATTTCCCCTTGATAATCACCTCATCTCCCCCTACTCCTCCTCCATCTCTCTCTCTCTCTCTCTGTTCCCTCTCCTCCTCCCACCAATCGCTCCATCTCCCTCCCCGCTCTCTCTCTCTCTCTCTCTCCCTCTGTCCCTCTCTCCACCCCTGCCCCCCTTGCGCTCCCTCTAATCGCTCCATCGCTCGCCGGCGCTCTCTCGGCGGGGAGAGCGGAGGGGAGAACGTGCGGGCGCGAGGGAGGGCGCGGAGTGCCGCAGGACCGCTGACCCCTCCAGGAAGGACATGGCGCCTGTGAGGACGGCGGGCCAAGCGGTGCTAGAACACTCATACATCAGGGAGGCCAATGACAGCTCCAACAGACCACTGCCAAAACTCACCTGCACAAACTTCATTTTAATAGCCTTTTCATTTTTTAGGAAACAGCAAATAAATACTCCACATTGCTAATGATTAACTAGCACTTACTTTTAGAGTGGTTGGAAAAAGGACAGCGAGCCAGTCACACATAGGTAATAAACTTCTAGTTTTAGACTGATGTTATGATTCATTGTTTTAAAAAAGTCTGTTGTGTATGTTTGGAGTTGCTCTGAATGAGCAAAACAGACATAAATCAGGTTCTAATGCAAACAGAAATGAAATATCTTGTTCAGCCCAAGAGTATATTGGAAAAATGATTTAAAGATATTTAAATCAGAAAATCAGACAGGAATCAGAAATATAGCGTAATATTCGGAAATGGCAATAATTTACATATTTGTAAATGTGACTACGAGACATCAGCAATGCAGGCAGACAAGTTGACCCTCTGCAGTTTTATTACATGTGCGCATATGAAGTCAAAGCAGTAAAGCACAACACTCTCCCAGGCATTCCTCAACCAAAGTCAAAGCTGATTCACTCTGGACCTCTGTCATATACCTCCCTCCTGTCTCACCTTATCTCTTTCTACCAGACAGAGCTGGGCGTCCAGTTCATTTGTGAACATCTTGATACTATGCTGCCTGCCCACTGCACTGGGATCTACCGACGATGGGAATGTCTTTATTTTACTGTGTGTAACTAATTGAAGCAATGCTCTGCAGATGAGAAAGGTGGCACTGATGCGTGGCCTGGACAATGGTCAATGCTGTTGTCTTCACGAATCTCAGATTCAACATTCCTATAAAGGCAATCCTGTCAGAGCTATATTGTTGGGCTTTCATTAACCCCTTTATATATTACATCTGAAAGAAATATATGTCAATGTCAATTGCATTTGTCCTCCTTCACTGACTGGCTGAGGGCACCATCCCTGTTAATTAATAAATTATATTGCTATTTCACCTCCTTCCTACTGATTTTATTTTTGATGTGCTATTACCTTGTTATTATCAGCAACTGTGGGATGGGAGTGTCAGCAGGTGAGTAACCGTAACCGAAAGGTTGCTGGTTCGATCCCCACTGGGACACTGCTGCTGTTCCCTTGGGCAAGGTACTTAACCCACAATTGCCTCAGTAAATATCCAGCTGTATAAATGGATATATATAGAAATATAAAACATTGTAAAGAACTGTAACCTATCTGCTAAATAATGTAATGTAAATAAATAATGTAATGAGTACAAGTGGGTAGGGTTGGTGGTTTACTTACCTTAATAAGGGGTACCTGTGAACAGTCGGCAGAGTGACAAGCTGTAACCTGGGGGCAGGGTGGAGGAAATTGCAGGATCCATCCAACACAGAGGGCAGCAACCAAGGATGAAAAAGGGAGAGATCTCTGCTGTGGGTTGCTGCACAGTCCTTTCTGTACTACATGTATGATTTATTAACTTATTGTTATAAATATTGTACAATTGCTACTTACCTCTGTGTCTGTGATCCGTGGTTGATATCTGTGGGAGCAGTCTTGGTGGTTGGTGGAGCCTCCTATAGCTCTTGACGGTATCAGCTGGGATTTGCTTTAGCGCCAGATTGACCTGAATTGAATTAGTGTCTCTTCCTTTTTTCTGGAGATTCAGACAAAATCAAGTGGGTGCTCTGGGTGGTGTAGCGGTATGCAAAGTGTAATAACGATAGAGTAAAAATTGAAAATA
Organism: Megalops cyprinoides; assembly: GCF_013368585.1. Taxonomy (NCBI): domain Eukaryota; kingdom Metazoa; phylum Chordata; class Actinopteri; order Elopiformes; family Megalopidae; genus Megalops; species Megalops cyprinoides. Next base: position 10,060,985 of record NC_050595.1, read on the forward strand.
CTGTGCAATCTCATATCCAATATTGCATAGTATTCAGTCCCACTTTAATACCATTGACTTAACTCCAGTTGTGTGCATACTTCAGTTAGGAGCATAATCTATGCTAATGAATTCCAAAATCAAAGACATTGCCTGCCCTACCCCCTCTCTCCCTCACGCCCTTAGACCCCTGAATAAGCACTATGCTCTACATCGTGTAAACAATTACACTGACATTTCATCATCCGCATGGAAAAAATGATAAATTAGACAGAGCCAGGAGGAGAGAGGAGGGAATGAGTGTCTCCGTTGGAAAGAGCATGGATGACATTGAGTCTTAGCACCTCCCTCCCTCAGGTATGTAATGCAGGGAGGGAGAGAAAGTGCCCCTCCACCCTGAAACCCATGCACATCTCAGTCTGTGCGGGGAGGTACAGGGAAAGTGCCGCGGGAACATTTCCGTCGGAAACCTCGCAGCCCGTCCCCTGGCGAGGCACAGCCGTGACAGTGACAGTTATGTCCCTTCAGCCGTGGAGCTCCGCTCCGCATTCCGGAGTGGCACATTGTGTGATCCAACCGAAATCGTTTGCGGGAATTGGGAATTGTGACAGTTATGACCCATATCAGTCATACGTCCCGACATATCCTCATTATTGCGCTCAGAAGGGCAAATTGCTCTTTTGCAGCCAAGCAGAGAGGCACTCTGTGCTTCATAAATTCAAGCTGGGCACATGAATGCAGGCTATAATTAACTTGTTCGCTCAGAACATTGTACAGGTTTCAATAAGAAATCTCAGATTGACAGGACACAATGAAGTTAGATTAGGGTGTTTTGTAACTGCCAAGTGATTAGTGTCCCCCTCAAAGGGAATGGGCATTCGGCTTGATGACAAAGAATGGGGAATTGATGAAAAAGAATGGGAATGGGTGAAAAGAAAAGAGGAATTGATTAAACTAGTGTGGGGAAAAAAAAAAGGAATACGGAGGATTGCACCTGAATTGGGAGAGAATCACTCCCGTGGGAATTGACCTCAGCACTGGTCAGTGATAATGAGTTTGGGGGGGTGGGGGGGCGTAGACTGGATGGTGCATTATGGGAAGACAGGTCTGTGTACAATGGGGAGGGAAACTCTACTGTCGGACAATATTGATGGGAGTAACACCGCTGTCAGGTGACATCAACGCTTCAGTTTGTCTCTGCTTGGAGAACAGCTGGTCTGCATGCTCCCCTGTATGTCCTTAAATGCCAAGGAAAGAGAAAAACAAATACTCCACAAAAATGGCCTCTACCTCTCCTTGAAACTGGCAAACCTGCAACTAAAAATGTTGGCTTGACATTTGTGTGATAAGGGGCAGCCGGTTGCAGTTCACTGATGGGGCAGATAAGTCATTGCGCTCTCTGGCCTATCCTGTGTTTTTCGAATCATTTATTCAGAGCAGACATCACTTTATGAGGTCCTCTAGCACTGACACAGGATCAGTATACTGGGCTATCTCATGCACCTGCCATTCTGAGTATTCTGGGGTCAGTGCCCACATAAAGGCGGGGCTGACACGTCCAATGGCTGCAGCTCAAATAATCTAGTAAAACTGATCCTGGAACAGTGGGAAGGAGGACATCTCATCTGTGCTCTGACACAGTCCGCTGCATGTGCAAGGCACTATATCACTGACATGTAGGAATAAAAATCACTTGCAGGGTCTGTAGTGAGGACAGTCAAGGTCAAGAATGATCTTCTGTATTGTTTATAAATTCTGATGAACAGTCCTTTTTATGCAGACCAACCATTTCTGCCCCTGACCACATCCACCTATCTTTAGTTTCATCATCTAAAGCAGCTTTCAGCCTGTCTGAAACAGGACACTTTCTGAAAAGCAGAAATGTACACATCTAGCCATTCATTTACCCATGTAATACTATAAATATATATATCCCTGGAGGGGCCCTCACTGGATCTCTGGAGGGGCTACTGACTTTCTGTCATGTGACTATATGATATTTAATCTAAGACATCAAAAGAATCCTGCACCTGACCAATATTGCAACTGACATTAGGGTCAGTGTATGAAAATCTTTGGATTAAGGCAATTTAAGGGATTCAGTTTTAGGACATGTAATGGGCCAACGTTACATTTTTTATTTGTTGCCATACACGTTGCTTAAACAACGACTGCACCAGACGTACAACATCTAAAGTAAGTCGTCTATTCTATAACATAATGTTTCTTTAAGCCAGATTCTTGAACAACATGGAACAGTCTGTCTGTGTCTGTCTTTGCATGTTCCTTGTGTCAATGTCAATCTTTATGAGATGCATAAAAATAGCTACATTTTCAGATATTTCATTGTGCCGGTAATCTCCGCACATATAGTTCATGAATAACTTGTGCTCCCAGACAGTAGTTAATCAATCTTATAGATGATGATTGTTATATACTCAGCAATGACAGTGCTGGGGAATGGTACACATTTGCAAATACGTCTACATTGGGGGTTCTTGGGTTGACATCAAACTCAGAATTTCATGTAAATATATAATGGAATAAAAGCATAATATCATTGATAAATTATCACCAGGACATTAATTTACTATGAGCACATGAATAATGAGTGGATGAATAACACAGATGACTGTCACATATGAATTCTCACCAGAGTTGTACTTACAACGAAACTGAATTAAAACAGTTACTTTACAACCAGCAGCCCTCAATCCTGTACCATTATTATACAAAATTCCCTCATGCCTTCAGTATGACACATCATTAATGTATGGCCTTTCAATTTATGGAAGATATTCCAGGATATCAGAGGCCCAATACCTCACCCATGACTGACTGAAAACCCTAAATATTTAAAACGACCCACAATCCACCTGGGTTCTACCTCCTGAAAGTTCTGGGAATACATTACTGTAAGTGTAATGGCCTCAGATCTTACACAATCCTACCACCCTGTACTAAATGGCATCTCCAACATGGAGGTGTGTAAAAATGTCCAACCATACAAACGCCAACAGAGCTGGAGCGGGGAGTGAGAATACCAACGAGAAAATTATGAAATGAGTATGAACACTTTGAAGCAATGGGATGGGGAGCAAGTATTAGTGGGGAGCATTAGGTATTAAGTATTAGGCAGTGTAATGAAATTAGACGCCACTGCAACATCTAATGTGAAATTTTAACACCTCTCGAAATTTCTCCAACAAACGCAAACCTTCCCTCAGTCTTCTTCGGAAAGTGCAATTGCACGATCTTTCCATGCGAGTGGTTTGCCCTGCTTTTCACCTCAGCAATTTACTGTATATGCTAGGCTTCCTGGAGGCATAAACAAATATATAAAATAAATGAAGCATGTGACTTTATTATATATATATTATATATATATATATATATGTATATATATATATATATATATATAGTCACATTACAGACATCAATTAGCCGCTTAGCAATAAACATGGCAGAGTTTTTAGGAGGACATATGCTGATAACACAGCTCAGCTGAGGAGTGCACGGCCTGATGAACACCTAGCACATGATAAGGCCGACCCACAGAGAGAGCAATCCATCGCCGGCCTGCTTTATGGAGACAGATGCGCTTTCAGCCCACAGAGAACGGGTCAGTCCATCAAACGCCCCGGCAATATGCTATCGTCACCGCAGCATAACAGATACGTTGTAAGAACCCGGGGATGTGTTCGACGCGAGATAAAAGGAGAGTGTAGTTCATAACCGCTGAATCCTTGCCCCCCCCCCCCCCCCCCCCCACACACACACATACAGCACTGCAGATCACTCCCAGTGAAATGCCATTGAATCTAACCTCCGGGAGCATTGAAAAAAAAGGAATAAAGTCTTTATTTATGATGCATAACAATTCATTTTCATAATTAGTCTTTGTCACTCTTTAAAATAGTTGTATTGGATTTGATTTGTTGCCGATGTAATCATGTCACAGGTGTTTGCAGTGTAACAAAACATGGCTCGGTAAAATCTATTAAACTGAACCTTTTCAAAGAAATACAGAATTTAATACAGAATATTATTCACCTGAACATTCGGCATGATCACACATCACGTGATGACACCCCACTTGGTCAGACATCTGACCCCATTTTACATTCAGATGTGTATCTGGGAGAATCCAGTTATCAGTGGCGTGCTCAGGGTGCTGTCTACCCTAAGCAGGTCAGAATTCGAATCCATTTTGTATGAGATGCACGGCTGTGAACCCTGTCCAGTCACAGACACTGACCTACAGTAATGTGTATATTGGCAACACTCAGTGAAAAAGGCAGCACACAGTAACATACTGTCCACTGTGATGTGCTATACATACATTATGTGCATTTTTGTAATGCATGTAATGTACGTGAACATGTAATGTAATGTAATGTAATATATGTAGCCCAGAGCAGGGCTGTTGGGCCACTGACACCTCTGGTTTAATGTTCCCTCCAGCTCATGAATAATATCAGTGGATCCAGTCTTGAAGTCAGCTGAAGGAGCACAAAAGAGTACATCCAGCCTCGTCCTTCACTGATAAAAAAGCCCTTACACTTGAATATAAAGGCTGTAAAAACTCTGAACGCGGGGCAAGTGTTTGGCTGACGCAGCATTCCTACTGTCGGGGGAAAATCATTCCCAAGGCTGTTTATGCAAAATGCCTTTATTAATTTCATTTCAGGCCCTGTGCTGGAGGACGATCAGTCAGCCTGAAGCGCTGTGCTTAGGTTGAGCTATACTGTCACGTCCAGGCTCTTACAGCAGTTACCGACGGTGACGGGCCTTCAGCCGTATAACCATCTGAATCAAGATCATCCAGGGACTGATATCGCTGCAGCTGCTGAGGTCTCCTTGAGAACAGAACTGTCTCTTCCACCCCGAATCTCCTCCCAGAATAACCTCAGAAAACACGCGATGGTCTGCCTACCTCACAGTGACATTGGGGGGGAGGGGTTTACCGTAAAAATCGGACTAATTTGCAAGTGCCGGTCCCAGCACCAGCCGTGGATCACATTGGATTGACAGATTCCCTAATGCCTGAAATCGATGTGTAAACTGCAGTCTGTGCAGTTTAACATAGTGAGAACATTCTGTGCTGTAAAATGACAGCATGGTAAGATGTTGTAACTGTGCAGTGGAATGCACCATAGTAAGAGCAGTCTGTGCAGTATAATGTAAGAGCAGTCTGTGCAGTATAATTCTGTAACCGTGGAGTATAATGTTGTAAGAGTCTTATGGTATAGAAAGTGTAGTAAGTCCATAGTAACAATACAGTACCTACAGAAGGAGCGGTCTGTGTGTTGTGAAAATTCAGTATGTAGGAGCAGGCTGTGCACTGTGATAAATCAGTATATAGGGGCAGTCTGTGCACTGTGTTAATGCAGTATGTAGGAGCAGGCTGTGCACTGTGATAAAGCAGTATGTAGGATCTGTCTGCGTGCTCTAATAATGCAGTATGAGAACCCTGCACAGTGCATGTGGGTCTGTTCTTCTCCTGTCCAGCTGCAAAATCAGATCAAAGCCAGCCTTACCGCACAGCTACTAGAGGAAACCCAGTTGCTCTGTACAAGCAGAGAGGAATAAGGTAGCCACCAGCCTCTGCATTAATTATTATTATTATTGGCATTTAATCACATGTGCAGCAATGTGGCATAGGGCAATGCATTCTGATCCCAAGGGCTATGGGTCTGAACCCCCAGCTGGGGCACTAATGTTTAACACATGAGCCGGGCGCTTCAGAGGAATCCAGCATTAACGTACATCCAGCATGAAGCAAACAGCAGTGGCAAAACACCAGCGACGTCTTAGCCACAAATTTAGCCCTGGATTTTTTTTTCCTGCAGGATTTTCCCACCCAGGCCATTGGGGAATCTGCCACTTCTTATTTCAGCACCATTGTGTGCACCCCTTTCAAAGCAGCGATTTGTCCTCCACCGATACAGAACGAGCCGCTCTCTGCGGACCCGTATTTATTCTCTGTTTAAAGCTCCTTTCAAACAGGCTCCTTTCCACGGGAGTCCCGCTGGATGCTGCCTCCGCTCCAGAGACTGCACACTTCATTAACGGAGGCGAAACATTAACGAGGCAATTAAGAGGGGGGCGGGTCGTCAGCACGAGAGCAGAGGCAGTTGGGTCAGAATGGGAGAAAGATTGCTTCTGAAAGGTCACTCTCCTCCAGCCCAATCACCAGGACAGGTTATATACATAAGGACAGAAGGAATATTGACAAGAACACTCAGGCATATCATTTGGCGTAATATTATTTAACAAACAAGCTTCAGTCCCTTTCACACTGCGAGGATGACAAGTACAAAAATGCCTAGACACAGTATAATACATAAGTGGAATACAACACGCCTTGACATAAAACTACTCGAATAATGGCAAAGTGAGTTATGCTTGGGTAGGGGAGCCATGATGCGATCTGAAAAGGCGGGTTTTCATAAAATGGCAGTGACTCTGCAGTGCCTGACTGTTAGGAGAATCTCATTCCACCCCATGGGGGCCCAAACGGACAGAGGGTGCAACCAGGACACGCGGTGAATGATAAAGGGGAGTCCTACCCCTTGCCTCCCCGAGAGGGACAGTACCAGCATTTTGAAATGGATGTGACTATCAGGCTCAGAGACGGCTGTAGCTGCCAGGGTAGACAACAGGGCTGTGCTGAGGGCCCCAGAAAAGTCTAGAAGAATCAGGACAGAGGAGTGGGAGGCTGCTATTGCGAAATGAAGTGCGTTTTTGATGGCAAGAAGAGCCTCTCTGTGAGTCAGCACTGAAACTATGTTGGTTGGGGTCAGGCTGGTCATTTTGAGAGACACACACACACACATACATACAGTGAGAGACATATATAGAGAGACTATACACTGTCAATACACTATACAACTTCAAAGAGTACACAGCACCACACAAGACGCACAGTGGAGACCGCAGGGAAATCTGTGGGCAGAGCTGTCTTACTGAAGGGAGACAGAGGCACTGTTTCAAAGGCATAAAAGGGACTTCTGTGTTGATAAGCAAACACTGACAGCACAGGCTGAGCACAGAGGCCTAAGAGACCTTAACGACTGCCTGGGTGCCGAATTTCTTCTTCTCTATCTGACCCAGTACAACACTTTCATCTCGACTGACAGAGGGAGAGAAGGGCTTAGAATTACAGAAGACAGAGAGGCATCAGCTGGGGGGGGGGGGGGGGGGGCTTGTGGGAGTTTCACGAGTGTAATTCCCACCAATCTGCTCTAGTACCTCAGAGACCCATGGAATGGAGAACTATCACCTGCTGCCTCCGTTCCAGCTGAGAGGTCAGCGGCAGCACATCCGGCGCGACCTATGTTACTCAGTAAATCACCGCCTGATTGTGTGTCCGACTGAAAACACATTAACGCAGTCCAACTGTGGCCCCCTCTGGATTAAGCTCCGATGGCACAGAGGAGATCCCAATGGGGCTTCATCACTGGCCTGCATGACTGGAGTTGCACTGTGGTTGTCCCTATCCTTGTAACCCTGACTGAGACTGCCTTGCAACTCTTTCAGCCTCTTTCAGCCTCAGCCTCTCCTGGTGAACCGGCTCATAAAGACAGGGCCGATGTGAAGACACTAAATGCAAGATCAGGATTTATTGCACAGAGCTTAACGAGCTGCCAGTGATGTTCTTCAATCAAAAGCACAGTCTGTGAAATTCGCCCCAATATTAAAGAAGCAACAAACCTGAATCTGACAGCAGTGCAGTATAACCGCTGTTTACTGGAGTGCCGAAGCTACGCCAGGAGGTTTTCTGGCAGATTTGGTGTCTCCCATAAACAATGGTCAAATCGGGAAAATGGTCAAACTGCTATTCTTCATTTGCATGTCATTATAGTGATAAAACGTCACCACAGTATTAGCATTAAGTATTGCCAGGGTAGTGTCATTAAGCAGAGTACTGAAAACTGACCAGAAAAGGGTTTTACATGTCTATTTACATGTCCTCTAACCGCAACACAGTGGCATTGCTATCATATGAAAGTCACCTTATGGTTCTACTTATTTTGCATGATCCCAATCATTTCCCAGCATCCAACAGTTCACCAAAACATGACAATTTTATTCTACTAAAAAAACAAAATGGCCTGCATCGAAGTCATCACTCTCCAAAAGACAAAATGAGCAGATGGCCTGCCTGTGCTGAATGTTTTCCTCCTCTACCGTGCTGCATACAAACTACAGGTTTTTATTCAAATGGATGAAACGTGAAGCACAAAACTCCTTGCCCTGTTTAGAAATTGAATTCACTTTCACTCTACCGTTGCTGAAGGACACAGCTTTCCATTTATTGGATCAACAATAAAAAAAGCATACAACTGCTGCAAAAACTCATTCACTTCACCAAAGACACATGGTTCAAAGCTCTCCAGTCATTCAGGTTAAACTTCTCTCACTTTCTATCCCAACCAATTTATCATAATTAAGACTTCACAATCTCCAAACACCAGCAACCAAAAAAGCAATTATATTCCCATCTTGGAAATCCTAAGACATCATTCAATTAGAACATCTAATTACTAATGGATGACTTACACCTGCCACACCCCCAAATGAAAAAAATTCAACATATACAGTCCTGTAAAACCATCAAAATAAAAATTAGAAAATCCCCAGATTCTCAACACCTGGGCTGCCTCTCAAAGATAACAGGTACTAAAAAATTGTCTCTACGATTTACCAGGCTATCATCTGTACAGGCAATAACAACTGCATCCCCAAAGGGAAAATGACAACCTAATAGCAGCATCATAGCTCTCCTGAATTCTGGAATAACATTTGCTGTAACATTTTATCTTTCAGCCGGTGCCACAATACAACCTATACATACCATTACCGAGGATCACAAAGAGAAAATCGTTTCTGATAGGGAAATGTATATAAGCAGGTATCTACAGATTGTGAGTGAGTGCAGTTCAGAGGGAGAATGGGCAAGACAAAATATTTTTGTGTCTGAACACAGCACGGTAGCCACCAGACGCGGTATGAGAATACAAGAAACAGCACCTGCTGGGGTTTTACTGCAAGACAGTGTCACAGGTGTATCAAGAATCAAGGTGTCCATCACCCAAACAACATCCAGCTAACAGTGCTGAAACAGACTATTGATGAAAGAGGCCAACAGAGGCTGACACTCCTTGTACACAGTAACAGACAGACTACAGTCGGTCAGCTAATAGGTGAGTACAACAGTACTGCATAAAGAGGCATATCGGAATACACAACTTGTCTTACCTTGTCATGGATGGCATATGGCAGCCAACGACCTAAATGAGTTCCACACCTGTCAGTGAAAGACGAGCCGCAGAGAGATAAGGAACATAAACACCGGACAATGGAAGACTGGAAAAACGTTGTGTGGTCTGATGGATCTTGGGTCATGCTGCTTCATGCTGATGGGGGGAGGATATGACAAAAACCACACGAGTGTATGGATTCATCCTGCAGGATGACAACAGTGCATGCCGGTGGTGGGGGTATAATGGCGTGGGGTGTGATTTTGTGGCACACAGGGGGTACCTTGACATGAGCAGAGCAATGTCAGTAAGCTGGTGCATCCCTTCATTGCTGCAGTGTATAGATGTGTGAATGGGTTTTTCAGCTGGAAAATGCTCCATGTCACAAGGCTAGGTTTGTCCAGGAGTGGTTCCTGGGACGTGTCAGTAACTTCAGCTTACTGCAGTGGCCCCCTCTGTCACCAGATCTCAGCTCAGCTGAGCATCTTTGGGATGAGATGGAATGAGCTATTCGGAGTAGAGATCCACCACCAGCCAGTTTGCACACGGGAACCATGAGGAGCATTTGAGTTGATATGGGCCAGCATCCCCGTGTCACACTTTTGACACCTTGTCTTGTTGGCTAAAGTGACGGCTCAGTGTGTGTGAATATTTGACCAATTTCTCAAGCTTTTCCATAAGGTTCGTCGAAGAACTGTGGGACACAGAGTGAAGCATGTCACATGCACGTTTGGTCACTCTTGGAATAAATTGGCAAGTCAGGAGCCGGATGAATTCTGCTTGAAATGAAGTCAGTCAAGGTGAGATTGAAAACAGCCATTTATAATTCTCTGGAAAAAATAAAGCAGACCTCTGACTGGAATGGACAGTCCAAATAGGGCAATTATGTCACACTCATTACGGTTGCTGCACTCTTGGGTCACATTAAAGAGAGCGACACGTCACATAGCCGGCAATCTGTAAATGAAATGGACGTGAAAAACAGTTCTGCTCCCTCTTCAGTCTCCCTTTTGGCACCAGTCCCGTGGTCCTGCACTCATCCGCTGCCCGGCTCCCTCGTTCATTTGTTCCGAGTGCTCATTCCTCTTCTCCGTTGCCCTGGAGGGGGTATGAATAATTCCGCTGATTTTCCAGCACCGGGGCATAGAGGGAACGCCGATTCAGTCACACACAATCACCGGCTCCATTTGATCGATGAGTCTTCAACAGGCGGCCGCTGACCTCAGCGTAGAAACTCTCGCCCTCCTGCAATACCCCTCACGCAGACACTCTCGTGCGCTGCGGTTCACTTCACCCTGACTCTCACATGTCCCCCCCCCACATACACACACTCTCTCTGCTATTCTGCTCTCACACTCTGTTCACCTCACACACACTATCACACACTGCTGTTCTCATTTCACATGCTTCCACATTCCCCTATTCTACTCTCAGGACTGTTCTCCTCACACTCTTAAACTTCACTGCTCTCGAGCATACTCTCACACTGTTAAATTAAAACTAAACCCTTCTAAAAACCAGTAATGAGAGCAACAGTGGGGGACACAGCACCGTTGTGCTATTAGCTAACACTGCTCATTACATTACAGTCATTTAGCAGACGCTCTTCTCCAGAGCGACTTACATGGGTGACAGTTTTTACATGTTATCCATTCATACAGCTGGATATTTACTGAGACAATTGTGGGTTAAGCACCTTGCCCAAGGGCACAGCGGCAATGACCCAGTGGGGAATCAACACCAGCAACCTTTGAATTACAAGCCCTGGTCCTTACCACTATGCTACACTGCTGACCCACACAACATCACACCGCAGTAAATGTGGCTGAATGCTCCGCTTGCGTGGTGTATAAACAGAACAGATGATGCAAATGACATGAAATGGAAGCAAATATCAGTTTCTCCGGATAGCTGGTGGCAGAAGGGAACACAAAAACAGACAGTGTGGATTGCTCCTAGCGCTCCTTAAGTGCACCTAATTAAGGAATGTTGACAAAAAGTTAGTCTTTACTAATGATTTTTGCAAAATTGTTTCAGGAACAAATGATACATATGACACGTTACTCAACGTACCTGGAAGGTTTTCCACCAGGATATCTCTTTGTCTGACTGATCGATGCTTGATCGTATCTCATTGGTTTCTCTACTACCAATCAAGGTGACTTCTATTCTGCTGCCTAAGCCCCATATCTCAACTTCACCTGTTTTATTCACCATAACCTACTTCTGTACACCACACTGACATTTCCTTTGCTAAGAGTGCCATATAAAATGAAACATGATTTATTGAATTAAACAGAAGAGCAATGTGAGAATATATGAGGCAACTGCAGCTCTCTCTCTCTCTCTCTCTCTCTCTCTCCCTCTCTCTCTCTGTGCATGTTGTCTAGCATCTCGTCCATTCTAACAGTACTTTACAATAAGGATTAATGACCTGCCTGCTGTTACCTGTAAGAGCAGAGGGGAGAGATTAATGAGGAAGAAACAGACAGCAGCACACAATATAAATGGCTCTTGCTATAAAGGTAAAGGGTGGGGGGGAAATAAAGCATAACAATAACAACGGCTTCAACAAGAACAGCGCCGGTCTCCCTGCGGCCCCTGCTGACGCCGCTGAGACGGGGGTAATCTCACCACGCCGATATACACCTTCGTTATCCTCGCAAATAAAGGAAAGTTCCTGCGCCGTGCGCGGCTCCCGCGGGTAATCAGGCTCTTTCCTATGTGTCTCCGCATAGCGCGGGTCAGGACGGCCCGCGGTGGCGCAGCCTCTTCGGAGGCGTCGGTTCCCCTGGCGATGAGCCGCGGCATGTCCTAACGCGTTTAAGAGGCACATTATGTCTTGTGGGATAGACAGACTGTAACTACACACTTTTACTTGCAGGAGATACCAGCGCTAACTGCACACTTTTCCTAAAGCAAAGATCAGGACTGATGCTTTGCTTAGAGAACAAGCTAGCTCTATCTACATGCCTTACTTACAGTTTAGTGTAGTAACTACATACTTTATAGACAAAAGAGATCAGCACTAACTGCATGCTTTGCTTAGAGGATAGGCCAACAGCACCTACACACGTCATAAAAAACTGCATTCTTAACCAATTCCTTGGTACAGCACCTCAAAAGAATGCACACCCAACCTATTCCAGTTTGACTGACCGCAGGCACAATTAGACCCTGCTCATAGCTGTCATCTGTAGCACCTGAAGGATTATCCTGCAGGTGCTTTGCAGGCAAATTCATTCATCCCATTCCTCATTCATGTTCTTCATTTACAGAAATTTGTGGCATTTTGCTATGGGCAGTTTTATCTGGCGTACACTCATGTTGCATACAACCACGCCCCCTGCTGGCTGAAAAGAAAAAACAGGCTGATCACCATGCGGCCCTACTACTCTTGTATACCGCAATTGAGGAAAAACATTTCAATTTCCACCTGATCAGGGTATGTTTGCTTTGGATCTGATTTTTTCAGAGCTGAATGCAGTATTTGACATGATGCAGCAGAAGGCAATGGATGTTTTACTTTGTAATAATAGGAACCCATACAAAAATAATATATTGAGAATACATTTTAGAGAAATATCTTTATGTGTATAAAAATGTAAATTATTGCCGTTTTGGTATATTGCAGTATATTTTTGCATTGCATGCATACATTTTAAATATACTTGCAATATATTCTTGGGTCTGACAGCATATTTCTCAGTATATTACAATATATTTAATTTTCATATGAGGAAGTACTTACTTTGACAGAAGACCCATGCCCTGCTGATGAGAAACTTTGCTGTTGGGCAGGTACACAGTCATAAGATGTCACAAGGTTCTATGCAATGACTTATTTTTAAGCTGAATGATGAAATTAACAAGTGTTTTACTTTGATAGAGAGTTTCAGGGAAAATCTGAGTGATTTGATATTTAAAACACAGTCATACATTCATAAATGGCAGTATTTTATGAAGCTTTGGTATATTTTCTGACATATTCTGGTAGAGAGAGAGAGAGAGAGAGAGAGATGAAATAGGACGGCTATTGCAACTGAGGGAGGTAGATGGAGAAAAATTGAGAAAAAATAGAACGTGTTTGAAGAATAGTCCAGAGCTGCCCTTCAACGACCCAGTAAGCACTTCTATATTCACAAAGAAAGGCGCAGGGAGGTAGGACAGCAATAGTTGTCACAAATAAGAACAATCAGAATTCTGGAATTGCAAAACACCATTCTTAGGGTTGCAGTTACAGGCCTAAAGCATACTACTGCTTTATGAAATTATCTCTGTCATTCTCACCACTGGGTGGCAGTCATTCTCTACCATAGAAATTACTTCAAATCTATTCTCTGAAAATTAGGTATAGTTGGAAAGGATCTTAAGTTATGATAATACTTTTTTTATCTATAAATGTGTTCCACGACCAGAACAGTTCTACCTAATCATTTATTTGCTTATTTAGTGCCTTAAAATTTCTCATATTGCACACCTTTTTCAATCAGTAAAGTCTAAACTTTAAATATTAGTGCTTTCTCTTTACTTGTATTTGTTTTCATGCACTTTTGAGTCTGAATTGCCATCCTGACCTCCTTTGTAAGTACTAAATAAAACATTACATTTGCACTCTCCACTGTTCCTGTCCTAGTATTTGAGGCAGTCTGATATTTTAAACTCCTGGTTCCATAAAATCATGAATAACCCAGTCTGTGTTCCTGTATTTGGGAATTTACTGCAGTGCCCAAGGTGCACACTGCAAGGTGTTTTTGGATTCGTGGTCATAATATTTACATTTTCAGCTGCCCATGACTCTAAAAAAATAATTCATCTGAAAACTTAAATTCTTTATTTATTGCTCCAGTATCAATGCAATTATGTGATTTCTTCTCTTGGGTGCACAGCCTATAGTTTATAGAGACCAGGCATTCAATATAGCACATCTAGCCATAACTAGAGGCTTCCACTTCTGTGTGTTTCTGTGGAGGTCCCCTGCTGTCCCCTGCTATCTCCTTCCCCTGTCACGCCTAAATCAAATCCCCGATAGCATCTAAACCCCAGGGTCACCCAGGATCCGCCACGCGGTGGAGACCTTTGTCGGCCAGATGCACAAATATTAATTAGAGATCTGAACGCTTTTCTTCATTGTTTGGGATTCATAATCTCTTGATCAAGGCAAGCTCAGCTGACAGCTGGTGGTTGGGGGGGGGGGGTTGTAATGAGGAGAGAGGGGACGGTCAGTGGAAGGGGCAGAAGCTGAGATCCCTGTTGATTTAGTGCGGCTCGTCTCTGAGGAACGTGGCCTCCCACTTTCTCTCAGCATATGAGAAGGGCATATTGTAGCACAGGCAAATCATACAGTTTGGGTCCATTTCTGAAACAACTCAGACATTTGCAAAGTATGTATGTTATACTGATGCATTTATTCTGCTAAATTCTAAGTTTTTTACAGTCTGTTAACAATATCTCCAAATAAAACCTTCAAAAGCTCCAAAACATATCTTTACTAATATCCTTAATGGGATAACCAAAATGTATTCATTTAGAGGGAGAGGTGACAAGTTCTTTTGTTTGTGAAGACGGTGCTGTAGAGATTGCTTATGTCAGATATAGTGAAGTTCAGGTTCTCTGTCTGAGATGTAGTAAAAGGAATGTTGAAGATGGTATGCTCTATGCAAAGTTAACCCTGGACACCTGTAGCAAGGGGTTTAATCAAGACTTTCCTACTGTGCATAGGGACCGTGCCAAATGGTCACATAAAGATTACCACCTGCTCGGACAGACCTGACAGGTTTTCAACTTCAAAGTTTAAAATGCAGAAAGCAACACTACATTACAAAACTACATTTATATAATATCATATTATTACAACTTAACTGGAAGAAATATGAATGATGCTATCATGGCAAAATATGGTTTTGCTCTTTAAAACTGATTTGGTTTTGCGTGTCATTTTGTTGGTATACCAGCTGGAATCATCTTGTAAAATTCCATGGTCACTTGATGTGTTGAGGACCCCAGTTAAAACATTCACAGTTAGTTGGTGGCTCAGTTGTTTTTTTTGGTGTTGCACTGACAATGTTAGTAAGAAAACAGTACACAGTGTGACCATAGAATCTACTGAGACCAATAAAGATGAAATCAACCCCCCCAGCCCCCAAAACTGGGACTGGTAGAATTGAAACCCAGACTCAGTAAGCTCCGAGCGTCGATAAGCTCAGAGACAGGCAACTCTCCACCTCTGGCTCACAGACAAACGCACAAAGGCATGGAGTGCTTTTCCTCTGCAGCTTCGGTGGGCTGCAGATAAGATTCAGCGTTTTCACATGTAAATGCTCTCCAAGCACGGGGCTGCCCGCATTGTGAGGGTGAAGTAGCTCAGAGGAAGCGCTGTGAAGTTTCGGGGAGCGTGGACGTTATCGGACGCACGGCCCGGGAGAGGGGTGGGGGGGTGCGGGGCTGGGGGTGAAGGGGGTTAAAGCAGAGAATGGAACAGCTGGTGGAGTCACGCTCGCAGCGGGGCAAGCACACAGAGGGCCCCAGACGCGGCGAGATTGGTGGGAACCCCCCGACGCAAATACATCCGCAAACACAGAGCCCGCGGCCGGCTCGCCTCGGCCCTCACTCAGCGCCGCTGACACAACGGGCGCAAATCTGACTGGAGCCGGATTAACAGCCAGACAACAGGCTGTATACACACTGTGTGCAGGAGTTTCAGCTGGGACAGGGGTCTGACAGGAATGCATTAGTATAACACTTAAGGGACAATAGAACTACTGGGTTAAATATTTGGTGCGTTTGTTTTCACAGAGTAATATTAAAAAAAAGTTACTGTGGCAGGATTGTTACAGGCAGAGATGACAGCTGAGCGTCTTCAGTGAGGTGACCCAGCTGCAACAGTTGTTTAGTGTCAGACAGGCAATAGCGTATTGGTGTAAGATTGAGATCCGGAGAGGGAGAAAATAGGAAATGCAGAGAGGGATCCAAAACGTAGGGATGGAGATATGGAGAGCGTTTCCGTGCAAAGGATGCAGCTCAAGAATGGCAAGACAGCTATGCAGCAGGGCAGAAAGACGACAGGGATTTCTGTTGAAGTGGAAATGTAATTCGCGAGAAAATTTAAGGCAGTTCAAATGAAAACAACAAATGAAACTAAATGAAAACTAAATGGAAAAAAAAAAAAAATCACACGCCGTGCTTTGGAGGAGACTTACACAGAACTCTCTCAGCTGCTGCTCCACCGGATGCAACAGACCAGTCCTTTGGTGCCCCTTCCCAAAAACATGTCAAGCTAGCTAGCAAATTAGCCAGCTACATTACAATTTGGACGGCTAATGTATACGAATGTGACTTCAAGCCATCTTTAACTTGTATTGAAAAAAACCTCCTGCAATGTTTTCTCCTTTCAGACAGATTTGGACAGCTTTGGCATTGAGAGACAGGCCATTATCACTAACCCAACCCTGGCCTGCTTGTCAAAAGTAGTTATGTTTGACAAAAAAAAAAAAGAGCATGGAAAGACACACAGCTGCTGAACTTTGTGAATTCTGGCTCTACAGTGGAAAAGGCCGTGACACATTTTGACCAGGAAGGACACACTTCTACGCCTTCAGGGGGTTTCCTGTCCCAGAGCTGCTCTCAGCTTCCTCCGAATTAACAACCCCGAGCATCAGCTGACACCGATTGTTCCCTCAATCATCTTCTCATAAAGAGCATATGTCAATCTTCTTGCCATCCTCGGCGGTGTCCATCCGGCCAATCCAGAGCCATTGTGGACTGGCCCGGCCCCCACAGTGGGGCAACTACTTCCTGTCACATCTCCATGGGGGAGGAAACGGCAAACATACCTTTCTGCGCCCCCCTCAGAATGGCACGAAAGGGGAAATGACAATCATCTGCCCGTCAAATCTGGGTAAGGCCTTCCCTGGCCACTCTTCCTCCTGCTGGTCCTCCAGAGGAGCTCAGCTGCTTGTTGTCACTCTAAGCCTGACACAAACTGAGGCTCAGGAGCTGGAACAAAAACCACTACCCGTGACTACTGGGGATTGTCCATTAACATTCATGCATGCATGTTCCACACTGGCATATACGCTGGGAACAAGACCCACAATGCTACTCCATTCTTCACTTTAAGGATTTGCTCTTATCTCTGAATGCTAACTGGTGTCTCCATACATATGCATGCATAATTCTTAAAATCACTGTCACTTCTTTAGGCTGCTATATTAATTACATCAACAGTTTTGCCTGTTCATTTTGGATCAGCATTTCATTATGTCGCTGATCCTGGACAGCACAAGAAAACTTTTTTTTTTAATATTTTATTATGAGTTGTCTTTAGGCTGCACCATTATCAAGGTCAAACTGCAGATTTGACTGAGTAAATGCCCTCATCTTGCTTGACATAAGAAATTTTTACACATTATGCATTTATACAGTGGGGCATTCATCGGAGCAAGTGCTTTAAAAGTCATTGCACCCCTGGAAAAACGGCAAGGAATTTTTCTGTAATTAGTCTATTGTTAATCTTTGCTCTAAATGACTGCTGTAAAAAGACAGCTGTCTGTGCTTCTCCCAGCCTGTACCCTTTGGTTATCTTCCCTGCAGTATCTTTCTTCCCCTTCCTCTGTTCCTGCCCTGTGGGGGTGTGGCAAACAGTTTCTGTCCCACAGTGGGTGCTGGCCTGCGCTACAATGACTCCTGGTCACCAAGAAGCTTGACATTTGATCTTTATGGTAAGAAGAATGAGGAAACAATTGGAGTTGATTGGTATCCAGGAGCTTTGATTGAGAAGAGGCAGCACCCTGGAGGCAACGCAGTTGTCTCCCCGCTGATGTAAACATTCCACAGTGCAAGGTGGGCGCTGGCGGAGAGAGGGGAGAAATCGGCGTGTTTGATTATTCCACAACATTCCACAGTGCAAGGTGCATCCGAGGACACGATTAGGGGGCATGCCAAAGACACCGTTCAACTGAAAGACATTCACAGTGAATGGGAGGACAAGTCGGCTGTGGAGGAGAGTAAAAGGAAAGAGAGAAAGAGAGAGAGAGAGAGAGAGAGAGAGAGAGAAAAGATGCTGGCTTTGGCTGAGTTTAAATAGGATGACTATCACAATTAAGAGAAAAAACAAATTAAAGAGAAGGAATCAAAGATTGCAAAAGGTCCCACACGGTAACAAAGAGATTCCAAAAATTGCACGTTTTCATTTCAAATGATTTAAAAACTTTTGTCTTTTTTGCTGAATCCTCTGTGGCTTCCTTCTTGCCTGAACTTTCATCTGTCTCATAGCTTGCTCACCACCTCAACCAACCTGCCTGAACACAGCAGACCCCATACTCCCAGATACTGCGTATCTTTGTGTCTGTGAATCTTCTCTCTGTGTCACACAGAGTGCATAATTCATTTACAAGATTTTATTTGTGCACCAAATAGCCTGCAAAGGAGCCTTGAAGAGCCGTTATAGAGACTACAAAACGAAACAGTCATTCATGTTTTGCCTTTATGTACAGTAAATATATTAAATTCAAACTATGATTTATTCGCATGACTTCACATAGCACAATATTGCCAAAGCAAGGTTGCAAATGGGAAATACAAGGGACAAAAACAATAACAATGGTGGTATATAGATATTACATAATATTCTCTCTCAATGTGACCAATAACACATTGCCAGGTTGTCCAATACACTTTACTTATTTTACCACTTGGTTTGTGTAAAGCAATGCAATTAGGCACATATTTATCAACTTTTTCTGTGAACAAAAAATGTGACCTCTGTATCTGAAGTACAGTACATTTTTGTGAGCCTCAACATCATCAGTTAGTCTTTTTTCTGTTGTCTTTCCATTTGAGAAAGGATGCAAACTTTGTGCATGACAAATGTCATGAGCCTGACTACAAAGAGCATGTCGACTCACCCCAAACCTCAAACCCCACCCCCAACCCCTCACCCCCACCTCTCTCCTTCCCCCTCCTCTTTCAGCTAATTGCTTAGACCAATCAAGTTATGTGGAGAGCTGAAGGGGGGGGGGGGTGCATGGGGTCAGCTCTCTGCAGATGCCTGGGTGTTTGTGAGTCGGCCCAGGGAGCCATATTGTGTACCGAGCCGGGTTCTGAGGAGTGTCGCCCCATTGTGCACGCAGGCCTCGCGCGGAGCCCCCCTCTCGACTGCCTCCCCCATCCCTGGAGGGAGCTCCCCTCTCAGGGCAGGCCCTCGTGCGCCGAGGGGGGACCGGGGCAGAGGGAGCACGCTGCCGCGGAGGTGGTGCACATCTGTCCACAATAGCGGCGGCGACCCGTAGCCCATCCGTCACCCCAGCGGCCCCTCCTCCCGTCACACCCTCGCAACAAGAGAAGAAGGCAAAGGGCCGACAACCCAAAAAAAAAAAAAAAGAAACAACAGCCACAGAGCAAGGCAAGCCATTGCTGGCTAAGGCAACCTTGTCCCACTTTTCTTTCTCTCGTCTCTCACAAACCCATCACAATGGGGAATTCTGGGAGTGTTGAGAGGGGCGGACTGGAGCTGTAGGGGAGTGGTTCAACCTTCTCCAGCTCCTGAATGCACCTGTCACCCGCAGCCCTCACCAGTCAAAGGGGGCTGCTCCACACCGCCTCTCACAACACCAGCGGCCTTGCTAGGCCTCCAGTAATACCTACAAAACTTTTGAAATGTGCTAATGTGCAGAAGAAGTACAATGCTATGGCATTGTGGAATGATTTGCGGTTTTACTAGGGAGCGTCTTTGTATGCTTCGGAATGTGCTCTGCCTCAGTGGTGCTAAAATGGTACAGTTTAAAGCCATCCCTCTGTATATCATCACATAGAATATCCTGGACCAAAGTTTTTACGTAGTCAATTTGTTGTCTTCACCGGACACATTTTGTGAGAATCTGTTCACACTAAAAATTATTGACTCTTTACAACAGCCAAATAGTCCTACAGGTAGTTTTCAATTGTAGAATGGTATATGTCACTAAATTTTCATTCAATCTAGATGTGGGCACTCGATTTTTAATGGTGAATATTATGCAAAAAAACAAAGCTAATCAAAGTTGTGTTGGTTCCAACCCCTGGGCATGGGATTTGATTGAACACATTCTGTTTGGCACAGGGTGAGCACATGTACAACTACTTGTCTCAGAAGAATGAAAATGCTAATACATTTCTTACTGAAAAATGGCTTTTGTATAATATATGTCGCATAGGGTGTCCCCCCCGGAACAAGTAGAAAATGACTGGCTTCATAAAATGAGGCGGGTGATCCATAAAATCTGCCTTCAGTTCATATGTTCACAGAATGTATAATGTCTGTGGTAATGTCCGTATTACCACAGACATTTGGGTTATACTAGGTTTCCTTGGAGGATTTAAGGTTGGAAAGTGTTATGTCCAGTCAACTTGTGATTGCCCAAAGGGCTGTTGCCCATACTGGTAGCTATTTTCAATGGAGGCCCTCTAGGGGAATTTTCCACGTTCTGGTATTATGCAATTCAACAATAGTCTCAACTTATTGCAATGGAAAATTACTGTGCCTCATGGAGGCCATCATAAAATGTATGTGGGGTTTGTTATTCACCGTGACCAACATGACAATCTTGGTCACAAGATACAGGATTTCAGCGTTACAATAACTGAGGATTTTGAGTGAACCCCCTGAAACATTTGAAATTACAATGGTGTCCACAAGCTGCTGTTCCAGCTTGTACGAAAAGAGCACTTTCAGATTGGAGTCGGTGCTGTCAGACGTATAAGCCGGCCCATCGAGCAGTGTTTGCATTCTGTCCCCTGAGAAGGGGGGAAGCGTTCAGTCGGCTTTGATGAGGCTCAGCCGCGGCCCCTCTCCACTCGAGGAGCGCCGGGCTCTTTTTGGGTTGAGGCTTCAGCCTCTACACCACTCCGGCGGTGCCCTCAGGTCCAGACGCGCTTGTGCCGGGGGGGGGGGGACCTGACCCCGAATTACTCCTTGCTCCCCCCACTCCAATCCACGAGAGCCCCCCGAATGAGAGCCCTCCTCGGCCCCCATTATGCAAGCCCCAAGCCAGGCTAAAATGAAAAGAGAGAAAAAGTATCCCGGCTCACATTAGTAGGTAACAATGGCCAATCTTTTATTGTGTGCTTGGCTGAAGGGGGGGGGGGTGAGTTTGATTGGCTGGTGGGGAAATCCCATTTGGTCTCTTTCACAGCCCCACTGATTGAGCTCTCTGAAGGATTCGCCATGGTTGTCTTGTCCTCCTGCAGCTGGCCTCTGGGGAAAGCACAGAGGCCCGTTCCACATTAAAAGACCAGGGCAGAGCAGAGAGAGAGAGGGGGGAGGTAATGAGAGGACCCCATTATTCTCCCGGACCGAGCATGAAGCCGCTCATTAACTAACATTATTAGAGGGAGGGGGCAGAGATGGTTATGGCTGTGTTTTTTCTCTCCTCTTCTTTTCTTCGCCGCATCCCAGACAATGGCATTTTCATCTCCCCGCATCGCTCCATTCAGATGTTTGCTGCCTGGCTCGAGCCCGGATCAGAAGCGTTCTCATTAAAGGAAGGAGGCAAATGAATTGAGGGGGAGCCTCCTCCCACCAGCTCTGCGGCTACGCCCGCCGGGTCCCCTTTGAGCGCAGGAGCTGACAATGCCGACGCAGGGATCAGCCGCTCCCTACCTGGACCCAGGCCGGCTGAAGAGGAGGGGCGCCAACGCACGCCCTGGCCGGTCACAGATTGCGACTTTCCCTAGCGAAACGCGCCACACGGCGAGCCTCAGAGACACTGCGGACGATTCGGCACGTCACCTCGCTCTTCAACAGCGAGCTTTTTGTAACGGCAGCTCTGTGGCTCCATTAGCATATGAAGCATTCTTGGTGATATCCTGGTCAGAAGTGAGCACGTCTACCTAGAATGAACAAAGACGGTTGTGTGGAAGACAGAAGCATGCGATCTTGCACCATCTGTTATGCAGTGCGGTACTATTTGCATACCTATTTTTGGCACTCTTGGAAATTAGTGCAGGTGTTACCAGTGGCCCCAGACATCAGGGCACTGTACAAAATATTTTGATGTGCTGCATTTCAGCACATGTATCACTGCAGATCAGCATTTTGTTAAATTCGGGATTCCTACTGATAAATATCTAAGTAGGCCAGGGCCCGTATTCTTAAAATTATTCCGTAAAATATTTCCAAGAATGAACATAAACTAGGTTCATTTTTTCAGTCTACATGAATATGTAAGTCTCTTAAAATTGAGATACTTATCAGTACCAACTGCTAGATATGATTTTAAAAATCTAATAATTCTCCCAGAATGTATCACTGAATTGCCTACAGTCATTTGCAAGTTCAAACTGATCCAGATTCAAGATCTGCTGCTTATGTGAAGAGAAGTCTGCAGAGCACTCTCTACTGAGGTGCAGATTCACCCCCGAAAGTGGCAGAAAAACTCCTGCCACAGGAGATGAAATGAGTTTTTGTGATCATCAAGTAGCCATTTCATACTGCCTCTGGTGGATGTACATTGTCCTCTGGTTAAAGACAGATTTCATTTAGTTTTGGTACTAGTAAGAGTCATTCATCAGGATGACTTTGTTAGCCAGAGATTAAGTGACAACAGAATATATTAGTATGAACAGAAAGGATTCTGGGAAAAAAACCTTTGTCGGAGCAAATGGTCTCTTGGGGCACCACAGATCAGTTTGATGAGGTTACGGGCTGGAGTGAGTTCCAGAAGATGGTGTGTGAGCGTGCTCTGAAGAGGCTATGTATGACTCTGTGCATGTGTTCAGGGGTCCCGTAGGGCTAGCTGTAAGCTAGTGCACTCGGATGAAGCTGAGGCGGGCGTGTCTATGTTTGAAGGGGTCACGGACCGGTGCGGGAGCCTGGTGAACTGGAATACCCAGCAGGCCGTGCGTTGCTAGGCAGAGTGCAGCGGCGCGGCTGGAGGCAGGGCGGACAAAGCGGCTGGGCCCCGTCGCTCCTGATAGTTATAAATGAGCCGCTCTGTCACTGCGCGACTGGGCCATCTGTGATCCTCATGGGCCCCAAAGTTTCCTCCCGGACTCCCACCGATTGCACTGAAGCCTGGAGTCCCAAACACACACACACATACACAGGGGCTGGGAATAAGGCTGTAGGAGCTGCCTGTCCACATAATCGACTGGTGAGACGCTGCACTGGAGAGCTAAAGCTGTGTAGTGCTGCATGTGCAGTGCGAACATAATTTCACAATGATCAAATTCTTGATTCTTGCCAACACAGCTAGATACAAGGGCATTCAAAGAAGTAAAATGCATGTCCAAAAACAATATGTTGTAATTTGGGTACTCTTGGAAGGTAATGTGTAAATACAGACAATTGCTACCTGAATGAAGCTATAGAAAACATGTATTTGGCCTTAACAGGCA
This sequence comes from Megalops cyprinoides, assembly GCF_013368585.1. Lineage (NCBI taxonomy): Eukaryota > Metazoa > Chordata > Actinopteri > Elopiformes > Megalopidae > Megalops > Megalops cyprinoides. The sequence goes on from NC_050595.1 coordinate 10,084,603, forward strand.
AAGAAAATCCAAGGCCCTCTTTCAGTTTCCCTGCAGTAAGGTAGAAGTAGAAAAATTATCTGAAGAATCAATAGTAGTGAAAGTACTTTGTGTGACAGCGGGATTTGGGTGAGGGAAGGTGATGTTTTTGGATCAGGGTTTGTCGGTGAAGAGATTCGCAGGTGATTAGTGGGGCTGTTGAGAACAGAACCCAGATTAATCTCAAATGAGTTAAGGGTCTCAAATGTGAAGGCTGACGCCAAAGGTAATCCCACTGATCAGCTAACTAATCATCAGAAATAGACATCCTACAGAGTGAGAGTGTTGAGAAAACGTAGAGTCCCTGTGCATTCTGTCGCTGAGTCAGATCTCATGCAGGCCTTGGAAATAAAACTGAGTTCATTCACCTGGAAACCTGACACCGTATATGTGCTCTGTTGATCTTACGAGTCAATAACATGCTAGTTGCGTGCACTATATATGAGTCATTCACCTACTCTACTTTTCAAACATATGTGAAGGGAGGTGCAACAGGGACATTTATCAATACACTCCTCACCTCTCCTTTCTTTTCAATGACCATTAAGGGGGACTGGCTCCAGATAAAACTTCACTTCCAGTCAGACTAATAAATTGCTTTGAAAACAGCCATGTCGGTTTGATATTAACGCGTGTCACTGCTGGATCGAAACAATAGCTGCTCTGTACTCGAAGCCAAACCCCACAATTTATTTGAGGAGGAGAAAAAATTGCTGTGAACTTTGTAATGTTACCTTACACTTCCTGATTGGGCTTTCCCCCCCCCCTGCTCTGTACTTCTAAAAATGGCTGCTACGGTGACCAAGACAGTGATTTTCCCTTGTTAAGTAAGACAATACACTGTGTCCAGGCACAGAAGTGACTGGTGTTTCACTCACTAGGGGACACATACATCTCCACACCCTCCTGGCCGTGAAACAAAGATGTCGTAAAAAAAAAAACAAAACACTGCTGTAATGAAACAACAGCACACAGGGTTCCTGTACTGTCAGGGGTCAGCGTGGCTGTGTGCCGGGGTCACACTGCGAACTTCTGACCTTTCGGGGCGATTGGAGGTTCAACCAAATTAAAACAGAGCCGTAATTATCTCCCACGTTACAAAGGCTCTCAGCTGTGGATCGACCAGGGAGATTGTGTGGGTTCGACAGTCTGTGGCAATCCTCAGTCTGTGGCGAACCTCCCCAGAATTCCCGGCCCTCATTAGATGCCCTGCTCTGACTTCCACCCTGCTACGGACAAAGGGGGGCGGGGGGGGGGAGGGGGGGGGGGGGGGCGCGCTTTTCCCACGGACAATAGGGGACATCTTGTCTCTGGGATGGGGAACAGCGGGGCGAATCCTCCAAAATCTCAGAGATGCAACCCAGGCTTCGTGTAGGGGAAGCAAATCCTTAGCTCTGGGACTTAAACAGAACCGCCTGTGAATACGTAAGGCAGCCTGGGTTTAGTCACCACAGTCGGCTTTACCACCCATTCCGCCTGCATTAAAACCCACCCCACGCACTGTACCTAGGCAACCGGCCTCAGACTATGCGTAAAGTGGCTCCAGAATTACACAGTCTGTTACAGCGGATTGACCTGTGGTCTCCTAGTTTCTTAGGATGGTATATCAGCTATGGAGAATTCCACAGCCCAAAAGCGCCTGTCCCCGTCCATTCCCAGTTATGTTTCCAGGGTATGCAGTTTGCCTCGATCATCTGATCAGTAGGGCACTTTAAATTCCTTTTCCCTGTCATTACTTCTGTTAGTGCACATCCTTCTACATTCAAACCCAGTATAATATGGCAGAATTAATTAAAGAGGATTAAAGACTGTAGGCATCCATATTGTTTGTATTACACTCCCGTTTGATGCTTGAATCTGACCTAGTAGGTGTGCAGAGCAGTAAGCTGTGGAAATGATTTTTCTAGAAACTTCCCTACACCTCAACTGTATGTGGTGTCCGTTACTAAAGTAAGCCAGCATTCATTTTTTTCTCTCTCTCTAAGATTTCTTTAACAGAAACATATAATTAATTCTGCACTTCTGCATTCAAAGTAATTATGCCCATGTCAAATATCTGAGTGCATGAGGAAATGCCTGTATCAAGTCGGACTGTGCGAATCTCTGTCATATAGATGCGTGGGTGTGTGTTGAGGGTATGCCTGTATGTCGTGTGCACAGTGCGTTGACCGGTGTGTACAAATATGGGTGTGTTTATAGCAAGTGTGTGTGTGTGTGTGTGTGTGTGTGTGTGTGTGTGTGTGTGCACGCGCGTGTATGTATGTGGATGTGTATGTGAGTGCGCATTGTGTCACGCCTGTGTGGGTGTGTATGTATGCTGTGTGAGTGCCTGTGCATTGCAGGTCTCTAATGACCAGCGGACCACCACTTCACTCTCCCCTCCCTGCCTGAGGTACCTAAAGCAAGCGTTTTTCTAATGCTAATCAGACGCTTTGTTCCGAGTGAGATAATCCTGCTGCTGCTTTGTTTCGGCCCCAAAGCAGAGCCCCACAAGGTCAGGCCCACAGCAGCAATGAGAGAGAGCCCCCCTTGCCCCACTCAGTTCGGGGCGTGCAGTTCTCAACAGTGCTCACCCCATACTCATTTGTCATTCCCTAATGCCTCTACCCTGGGTGAGAGGCCATGCTGCTCTCATTAAACCTGACTGCGTTCTACCCAGCACCCCCTCCCTCCAACACTGCCCCCCCCCCCCCCCCCGCCACAAACCAAATCATACAAGTCAAGGCTAAACCAACTGTTAAGCCAAGAACACACAGTATGAGTTCAGCCCAGCTTTACCCCAGATAATAGCCGTTATGAGTTTGCTGCCATTATTGTTGAAGCCAGGTGCAATTGCAATTGCATGGCTTATATGGCAGATCTTTTAGTAAGGCGAGGGTCTATGCACTCCAATAATTTTTCTTACAAGCTGCTATTTGATTTATATCACGTCCACAAGTTCATGTTGGAATCAACATGAGGGTCAGGTATCTTAAGCTAAACCCATGAGAAGGACTGGTATCAGCTGATGAAAAATTGAAAAACATTCAACAACATTCCTGCAGCTGTTTCTGACAAGCTATTTCCCATGAAACCCTGACAAGAACATAGAGAGACAGTTATGGATGAAGATGAACAGATGAAAAGGTGAAAATCACACAATGGACTGTATGGTTTGGAAATCACAGCAGCATCTTGGTGTTGTTTTTGCACTTTACAAGTCCTTCAATTAAAAACTTGTAGTGTGCCAACCCCAACCCTACTCCAACAATTCCAGTAAAAAAAACTTTGCCAGGTCATAGTGTGAGAGGTTCATGGAGTTTCAGAAACCATACAGCGTATTTTACAGTTTAGACACATATGGCTGTTTATCAGCGAGTAAGAGAAATAAATGAATCAGAAGGCTCTTCAGGCAGTTCAGAGGCTGATATTCAGCTCTCTAAAGTGCCCTAAATTTGCTGTGGGGTATTTTTGTAGAGCACCAAACGCTTGGCGTCAGGGGTGATCAGATCTTCACCTCATTCTACCCCAGGCATGCAGGACTACAGGTTTCCACAAGTTTCATCCATACATTCTGATTAAAACTTATTGAGACCTGGAGGGAAATAATAGTCATGGAAATAATGGAAAAACGCTTAAATCTGAGGTGAAATGAGAACCTGAAAGATTGCAGTAGTAGGGTGTCCCCATTTCATCTGTTGTAATGTTGCCTTCATAGCTAGTTTTTGTTTCTGAAATGATAAGCACAGTGGGATCTTAGTTAAGATTGTGTTTGTCTAGATAATTTGACGTTAGCTGCCTGGCTTCTTAAATTAGAAGAGCATAGAATGACTATTGCCTTCACTCATGGGATATTACTGGAGTAGTCAAGTGGAGATGGCATCTTCATCCTAAAGGATGGCAAGAGGTCCATGAACCTATCAATGAGAAAGGGAGGCAAAGGCAGCCCATGTCTCCAGGCCAAGAGACATGGCTGTGAGAAGGCAGATAAGGTTTCTAATCCATACAGGCAGGTGGACATGAGCCAAAACAATGTTTGGACAATACAGGAACAAAATGGAGCATTTGTGTCACGAACAATGCCACTATCCCCCTCTCTCTATCCATCCATCAAACGTGTACCCTTAGCCCTCCAAAAACCTAATTAGAATACAAAATTAGGATTAGGGAACAAGGCAGTGGGATTTCTGGAGTTTGGAGTCTGGGGGAGGGGGAGAAAGAAAACATTCTTTTTTTCCTTCTTCCGTAATTAGTAGATGACACAGCACCTTAATTCCATTTGCCAATCGACCACCCAAGTGCTGATTCCACAGCAAGTCCCCGGCCTCACAGGCTGTGCGTGCCTCTGTTTGTGCCCATGACAATGGCCGTTCACCTTTCTCATTGTGATCTTCAGACTGGCAAAAGTTATTGTCATCAAAGGAAGAGACCACAATCTGGAATCTGGAGCTTCTCAGAGCTCCCCAGAGTCTCTTTGTGTGATTTTTTTCTGATTGGCCAGACTGAGTTTAACACGTGGCTTCGTCAACTTTTGTTTGGATCACTGGTAGTGCGCTCTCATCAGTGCAGGTGTAGGCCAGGCATTACAGTTATTAATGGTCATTTCCAATTCAGTTGTGCTCCCACTATCCTGATAGCTTGATGATTTGGTGAGATCATCACATTACATGCCACAGTTATTGTTTTGCATAAATGCATTTCATATTGAAAAAGGGTGCATCATGTTTTTCTCACTCTTGTTTTTTTTTTTTTAATGTGATAATTTGATTTCTCTCAGCCCATTTCGTCTACACTTAGGTAAAGGTCGAATCAAATGCCTAATGACTTTAAGCTGCCATCCCTTCTGCTGTGGGTAGGAAACATGAAAGAAGCAATGTGATTTAAACCTTTTCTCTCTAAAAGATGAAGTGTTAAGCTTGAAAAGGCCATAGAATCCTGGGATACACCGCTGCCTGGAGCTTTCACCTCCTGTGAAAGGAGTTCCCTCAGAGGCCTTTGATAGATGAGCAAAAGATGATCCTATTATTTCATTTGCTAATTAGAACTTATGGAATTTGCCCCCGATTTTGGCCTCCCTGACCTCCCAAAAGACACAGACTCAAAAGGCCGTGTTAATTTCTTTAAGAGAAGAAAGGAGGAGAGCGAAAAGGTAATTCGATTGTCGGTCTGTCCCATATGGTACCAGACCGGTCCAGTCAACCCAAAGGCACTGCCACCAAGGTTTGGGCGTTCCATCATTACCATTGCAAAGTGCTAGCATCCCCCCCCAAAACAAACACGCTGAATCTGTTTAGGGAATAATGGGCAGGCAAACAATGCAGGGAAAATCAAGTGACCCACAGCAAACACTGTCAAATAGGACCAGCACTCTGTGGGGCACACAAAGACACAAAGATGTCTTTTTGGTGAAACATTGCTGGCAAGGCAAGATAAGGAAATTCCACAACAGAAAAAAAGGGGGCACCATTCTTGTATGAATGTGGGGTTAAAAAAAAAAAAAAAAAAATAGCAGCCCTCCCTGGGACAACATTGTCTGCGTCGGAGCCTTTCTGTAGTCATTAATGAGAAGCAGGGATTTATCCTGCTCGTGGCAGATGACTAGAAGATTACAGAGGTTTGAATTTATCGGGCCCATTGTTTCAGTGGGAAGAAACCTCCAGTATTTGCGATGAATAAGCAATGTAGACTTCCCTGGCAGCTGCTGCCCCTTGGCTCACTAGGCTGCGTGTTTATTTGTAATTTCGTGAAGCGGTGCGCTGATGCTACAGGGTTAGGTATAGCGATAGCTTACATCTTTTGTGATATTCCCTTGTTGCCTACTACAAAGTTTGCAAGTGATACTCAAACAGACAGCCCACAAAGTCTGTTACAAGCCTTAGTGCAAATCAGATGAAGCAAAACGTATCATTACACTGTCAATAAAGTGTTGAAATAACACACAAATAACATCTGCTTGTGTTTAATGTAAGAGAACGAGCCTATGCCTCAGACGGACTATTACAAACCATACTAATAAAACCACACTAATATCAGTAATAACTTCCTCAGCCCATGTCTCACGCAACCCTTTCATAAAAAGGTTTTACCTTGGATATCTTCCAAAAGCTGAACCATCCATTCCTGCTATATCTGCATTAGGGTGTAATTGCAACATAAATCACACTCATGCGTGTGTCATCACAGGCATACTTAAACGCAAATGCATTAATCAAAAAGCATGGGCTCCAAGGCAATATCTTTGAACATCCCTTTCAGAGCAGGTAGCTGGGGGAAATGGGTGCTAATGGTTAAGTTAACTCCCTAATGGAGTGGCTCTGGACAGGTGAAATCGAGTCAGGTGTGGCTAACAGTGGCTATAGAGACTGTTTACACAGTTAAGGGGTGTGGTACTGCAGTTGACCTACTATAGATTTCTCATTGTTATATGTGTATATTGGGTCCACATACCCAGATCACAATAGGAGCATGATGGAAAATAAGAGATCTGAGGCCTAATCATATGCACTTATGAAACAAACAAGCCCAGCTTGATGCTGTTGTTCAGTTTGGTCAAAAAACACCAGTTTAACTGGGAGAAACCAGCTGAAGTACACCAGAGGATGGAGATTGTCCACCTTACAATTATAACTCAGTTTTAATTTTGTTTTCATAACAGCATGCAACCCATTCAGCTAAATGACACATGAGGCGTATATGAAGGTGATTAAAAACTACAATACTACTGCTGCAAGGCTGAGATGTAGTGTCCTGCAAACTGACTCTGATTAGCTTCTTCCTGAAAAGCTTATCTCTTATGTGGATTCACTTAGTGCAGAGCCATGCAAATAAGCACCACAAACTTTCTGCTTCAGATAATTCCGGCTCATTAGTAAGTCAGTTGATTGTTATACAACTTTCTTGTCACTGGAGATAAAGAAAACAATGCAGGCTGTAATACAACACCCCACAGACCCACACCCACCACCAAACCTTTGACCACATTAGTCCTTTGCGGTCGGTTCAAAAGAACCGCAAAGGGGCTGTTCAGTCTTTACTGGGGGAAGGGGTGAGTCAAAGTAGGGGAGTGTCATGCAAATTTTTTACGAGCACAGGAGGAAGGACTTGTATTTTATTCTGGGCTTGGGGGCGCACTTCGCATTTTTACCAGCTGGTGAATTTTGCCTCAACATTTCCAAATATAGATGCGATTACATGAAAGAAATGTTTACTACGTAGTTAAATATATTAGTGCTGCCAGACTCAAGTCACTACACTTGTTATTCATGGGGTATGCAACTGGGTCACAAGCATGCGTTTAATATAAAGAACGGGCACACGCATACACACGCATGCATGTGTGCACACATGCTCGCGCACACACACACACATGCACACACACACACATGCACACATGCACAATGAGTTGGGGTTTTGTATAATGAGGGGGTGTGGCCTGGTTGGTGAGACACTTGTATACATGCTTAGAAGACAAACATGTCTACCTACCCTGAGGTAGACACCCTTGTTTTCTTGGCATGCGCCTTCAACCAAGAAATCAGCCACTAATCCTCACAGACTGCCATGCGGCCTGAAGGGGTTAATTAGAGCTTGCCTATAAGCCTTCTCACTGTTGCTGGGTGTTCGTCAACCCAGTGGGTGTGTTTAGTGCACCCCATGGCAGGCATGTAAGCACATACAAGAACATCAACATTGCTCTGCATATTTATTCAAGCCCTTGTTCAATCTGAATATAGACATGACTGGACATAAAAAACAAGCTGTTGGAAAATTGTTTTCACTCAGAATCATTCTATATAGGCTTATTAAAAAACTCAAAACTCTGAATCACACGCTTCCAAAGAATGGTGTATCTTTTATAAAAAAAAAAAATATTCATGGCTCTAGGTACTGTCTCTACAAATAAAATAATGATCCAAAGCCTTTCTCCAAATCTACAAAGAATTAATTGAATCAATGTTCTTCACATGCCATGGCAATCTCCAGACTTCAACCCAATAGAACAATTATGGTTCCAACATAAGAAAGCAATAAAACAAATCCAAAGGAAATGGAAAAACTAACACTGGAGAAAATGTAAAGGTCACTGTACTGAATATGTGAGGGTCCAATCAATCCTTATATTACAGACAAATTAATGGTCATTACCTTGGAGTTGAATCCTAACTGGATCCACTGAATCCTGAGACTAGGAAGAGTTATTGTTTTGATGAAAAGGCTGGTGTGGAGGACCTGAGCTTGCAAAAAGTTTCATTTACCAGCTAAGTGCTGTAATAAACTTAAAAAAAGCTGTTGTAATGATTTTTACAACGTCTTTGTCTCCGATACATCCCTCCTAACAACTTCTCTGATCTTTTATATACAATAAATCTTTTGTCTTTATTTTCACGCAAGTGTCACCCCTTCCACTTTGTATTTTTCCAGAAAGAAATAAAAAACGACCAACCCCTCCTACCCTTAGAGAAGTAATGTATATTCTGACAGAAAGGTTATGGCAGCCCTAAAATACGTGCCATTTGCATGCCGGTTATCTCTAATCTCTGAGCAAGAGCATGAACGTGACACATGAGTATTGCAGGCGAGAGGGCACAAGTGAAAAGAGATCTATTATTCTGCTCATTATAGAAATTGTGAGCTTGGATGAGGCTGGAGGCGCCCTGAGGTTGTCAGTCATCCCTTATTAAGGAGCCGTGAGCAAATTCCTCCAAATAAAAGAATGCAGTGCCCCTTCGATCGCGAGCAGAATAAAGACAAACCACTTGAAGTAAGCCAGAACGGTTCAGATACTGAAATGAGGTTATGCTTTTTAAGTTCCATTTGCTACTGTCAGAACTGCCATGAGGTTGATTTAATGATGCCTTTTGGGGAAAAAAAAATTTACATTTTTATTTATTAGATAATGCTTTAGCTTTCTGATATAACCCTTGAGCTGGAACCAGGCCGGCTTAGTTAGTTTAGATTCAGGGTGGCTTTCTCTGCCATACTGAGGCAGGGCAGCTCAGGGAGTTACTGGTACTGCTGCGGGCCTACTTATAAGTAAGGTTTCCAAGCTATGACTGCAGTGCTTCCATCAGTATCTGTGCTGAAAGCATGAGGAGATAAACACAGAATGGGACATGTTGCCATCGCTCATCACAGCAAACAAAGAGCAAGTTGGCAGCTTGACCTGGGCAGATGCCAGAATTAAGTGCAACATTAAATGCCATAGCTCTGGTTATAGTTAAGTTAAGAGTGCTGTATCAGGTCAGCCTGGTTTGCCCTTTGGTTTCCGCTAGTCCAATTGTAGCACTACATGAACATTTGGGTATTAGTTCTTTCCAACCTGTGGGACGGACTGAATTCTAGTAGCTCAGGAATGGCATTTGATTCATAGGACCCATAGTCACAGAACCTGAAATGCTTATTTGCAAGTTGCTCTGGGTAAAAGCGTCTGCTAAATGATGTAATGTAATGTAATGTAATGCTTGAAAAAACATCGGAGCCACAGACAAGGCTTTCAGTACTGCAGACCTTTAGCTACGTCTGAGTGAATGCTGGAGGTATTAAAAAAAGAGGCAGGCTGAGGTGGTTTTATCAAGGTATACAACAGGCCCTCCCTGTGTGCCCTCTCAATTTGGGCCTGCACAGTAGTCAGCCACCTCTTCCACGCAGCTGCCACGAGGAAACCATAGGCTGAACTCAAGGTAAATAAGGAAGCCATTAACCGCCACAATATCCTGAATGATTTGCGAGGTTTATTGTGGAGCGGGGCTCTGGGAGGGGGGCCGACAAGGCTTCGTATGGAAGCTTTAATTAAATTCTGGAAGGCGCTCAAGGTGCATATGCACTAAATGACCCTCCAGCTGAAAAGAGGGATTAAGGAGGGAGGGCTGCTAGGCTTGTGGCAACAGCAAGTTCATTAGAGAGACAACCTGAAAACCAGGCTGGGCCCAGGGATTACACAGATTCATTAACCCAGAGATACACAACTCTGTCCTTTTGGTGTAGCCCCCCTGCTACTGTAAACCCAGATTCCAGAGTTGCCTGCTCGTCCTATCCTGTGGGCAAATTTGCCTTGGTCTGCGTAAATGTTTCCACTGGGGATTCATGTAGAGTTTATTCACCCTCTGCATGAGGGTACACTGAATGGATAAAATCTTCATTCTCTTTCGTAATGGAGTGGAGTGTTAAATGTACATGCGGAAAGGATGGTGCCTCGTCAAATACAACCGTGACAAGCGCAAACGTTTTTCACTCACTTATGAGGAGCGCAGAAGAAGAACCAGAGACAGTAAAAATCTAGATTAACATTCAAATTAGCTGGCAGATGGAAAACAGTTTTGCCTGTTTGTTCAAGCTGATGGGCCACTGTTGAGTTTAGTGGGTGCTGTATACTACGTGTAAAGGCTCTGTGGTCACAGCATCAGTGCAAGTTTCAGTCACAAAATCCCAGCAGGCCGTAGACCAGGGGCTCGCAGCAGTTCTTTGTCCCCTCTGTGAATGCCCTGTCTGGGGCATACCCTTCTGTCCCAATTGGGTACCACTCTGTAACAATGGTTAGACAGCAGTAAATTTAAAGAGTCCCCCAATAATAGAGCAGCCCCACCTAAGCTATAAAGATGGAGCCCCCCGTGATAATCTCACCAACTTTTTGAGGGAGGGCGTCTTCTCTGCCTAGATTTGGGACACCATGTACAGACAGACCATAAAGTGGTAACATTATGGCCTCCAAACCATGCCTAATGCCCATGCCTTTGAGGCCATTTGCTAACAACACTGAGCGGGGGGAGTCTTGCTGGGTGAACAGGATTTAAAGAGGCCTCTGCTAACTCTATATCTAAGTAACAAGGTGGAAGCAGGAAATTAACACTGGGAACCACACTGACGACTCTTTTACCCAGTTAATATTTACATTTTTATATTGACTGGTGTAGACATGACATCTGAAATGGCACATTTTCTATTGAATGCTACCCTGAACAAAAGGCTGTAATATACCACAATATTTCTGTAATTCAAAGCCTTTGTGATCGCACAATTTATGATATGACTGTTTGGAAATGGGGGAGGAAAAATAACCCTCAGCTGTACAATCTCATCCTCAAGTTAAACTAGAGTATTCTTCCCCAGCAGGTGAATAGTACAAGGTGAACATAACACTATTGCCTCTTAAAGCTATAACAGCACAGACAGGAATGTTCAGCATTTCTACACATTCTCCTGTGTTACGCGTCCTCCCACCATACCTAAAAAAAAGTACCATGCATGCGTCCGTCAGTGTTTTGTGGTAACGTTTGCGATTAGCCGCGGTTGTGTGCATGCACATCCTGTGTGAAGTGTGGGAATATGTGCGATCGGATCTCCCCTGCCCCTTTACATGGAGTTTGGTTTGAGTAGCGCCCCCCCCCCCACCCCCCATGCCTCCCCCCCGCAGGCTGCACTGGCTTTTCCCCACCCTCGGACACTTCCAGAACCTGTTCTCTGCTGGAGGACGGACTTCTTCATTTGGAGTGTGAGACAATGCTGCATGCCGCCTTTGTCCTTTTGACATCCTGCCGGGGCACAATATGGCTAGTCAAGGATCAATGGGGAGGCACAATGGGTGTTACCCAGAGGGTCCTCGGGGGCCTTTAGAATTGAGGCAGGGTGGACAGCTTCCAGACTGCATGGTGTCTGGGCCACACTGGGAGGGGGGAAAAAAGCTGAAATGCAAAGCAGCCTCCCTTTCAGAAGGAGGCAGGGCAGTGTGTGCGTGCGTGCGTGTGTGTGTGTGTGTGTGTGTGTGTGTGTGTGTGTGTGTGTGTGTGTGTGTGTGTGTGTGTGTGTGTGTGTGTGTGTGTATTTGGAGGGGGGTTAGATCTAAAGGAGGCGTTTCTTTTTTTTTCCTTGGAGCTGAACTTGGTTGCCTGATTGCACAGGCTGTGCCCCTGTAAACACACGCTCAAGTCCCCCGACATACGGCCACAGACGGACTTGAAGGAGACCCACCCCCCAACTGCTTCCCACAACCCTCCACCCTCCAGCACCACCACCTATAACAACCTACCATGGGACAACAAAGACATGGCCGAACCTAAGCGTTAGACTCCTGGGAACGGGAGCATTCGATCAGCAGTCTGCTTCTTTATTATTTTCTATGATTAGTCATTCTGTACAACAGATCAAACAATCACATTTTATATGGCACGGTGCTTCGCTCGGCGTAGCACAGAAAGTGATTGCAAAATGATAAAGGTTTTGATTAATCTGCAGATTTTAATGTCAGCAAGTCTTTTATTCACTGTCATTGACCTTATGTCAGAGGAACATTCAGCGGTCATTTCATAGAAAGTAACAGAATCCAAACTCATCTAAGAATCCGCCTTGTTGAGCTTATCTTTACATTTCATCGCTCCTGATCTGATGAACTATGAACGCGACTCTGTGGGTGATTGATTTTCTGTTTGAAGTTGAAGCTGCCAGGAAGATACATGGGTTAACTGAAAGCGGCTACGCTAAGCTCGGCTGCTGCGCACTGAGTTTGTTGTGTAAGAAGTTCTCCTTGCCAGCCCCACCTCACTTTGGCACCACTCTCACCTCACGGGCCTGGGAAGCCATTCCTGCGCTGTCCGCAGGAAGGGGGAGAGGGAGCGGAGCGATGTCTGACAGATGGCTCCCTCCTCGACAGATTTCAGCACTGAGATTTTTGCCTTTGGCCTTGACAGGATATGATTTTCCCGCCACAGCGAGAGGGCGTGAGAGGCCAGGGCAGACCCTATTGTGAGGGTGATTAGAGGGAAATGAGCGGTGGAGAGAGGCGAGTTTGGAGACCGACCCCTGGGAGATGGGGGGGGGGGTTGCGTGTGGAGGCTCGTGTGTTAGCCTGGCGTGCGAATCGGGGGCCCCCGCTTCCCAGAGTCCCCCTGGCCAGGAGCTATTCTCCCGTCCCCGCCCAACCCCTCGCACAGGTTTATTTAGGGCCGTGTGCATGCCGGCGCTCTGGAGCCCGGCCTGAATGGACACACACAACAGGTGGCCTTCCCCCTGCCGTGACACGCCATCTGCCAGGTCCTGGGCAAGATGTGAGCTACAGAAGGACCACATCTCGCACTGGAGCAGCTCTGTGCGGACACAGTGCAGGCATCCTCAACAGCTGGTCACGCCAAATGGGAATTTTAAAAAGCGACACAGGATAAAAAGTGAAAAAAAAAAACAAGTGTGAAGATGATACAATTTTCACTGTCATGAGAAACATTTCCACTATGTTTTTAATTTGGTGTAAATATAGTATAACCGTTTTGCAGAGCCCCGCATGATTAATGCTCCTGTGTTTCTAAAGAAAGCCTTGAAGTGTGAGAGGGAATCTGCCAGCTTCTTCACACTGAATAAACCGAACACAAGTTCTTAGCGTATGTAAAGAATTAAATATGGTATTTTCAATGCAAATGTATATGATGAATATGCTGAGAAATAATTACTTGACATTGTGAAAAGCTGGTTGAGCGAAAGAATTGGAAAAGACACAAATGTATTGAAAAAGACACAAATGCAGAATTTTAGATGAAAACAGCCACTTGTTTGCTGCATGAATCTAGAGACTGTTAGGCAGCTGGGGGGATGGCTGCTGGTCATATGTGGCAGGCTACGGCTGGGGGTCTCTCCATCCAACTGCTGCTAGGGGAGCAATGTTCAGGTCTCCCAATGCTGGCCAATGCCTCCCATGTAAAGAGTGAATTAAATTATTTTCTTATGAACATCACCCATTTAGACTGGAAGTTGGAAGTAGGTGTCGGTGTCTACATCGGACTCCTAGTTATCTACCTGAATGCAGACCTTCACACCCCTTGTGTCCTGTTTTACCGCTGAGCCAAGATGGTTCTGCTGTTTGCTCCCTTGCTTAAGTGTTAGTCTGTTGTTCACTTCCCTGATTGACTGATAGCCTGAATCACTGCTCTGTCCAAGTTGTTACTGTGCTTCTCCATCATCCACAATTCTGTCTCTTTCACTGCCTTTAATCCATTAAAACCTTCTTTCCTCAGTTCTAACTGCTTGTTCTAATCAATGATTTGGCTACCTCTGTACCAACCAGGGTGTGGAGAAATCCAAGGATCCTCTGAGTATAGCAGACATCTATAAATGACATATGCATGGGTAAATACATGTGATATATCAAAACAATTTCTGGCAAGCCTGCAATAACCCATTTTACATTTGTTCCTAGTTACACTAAGAAGAGACAAGGTTCCATATCAGTGACAGAAAAATGACAGAAAACTATAATATTCACATAGCATGACATTTTGTCCCGGCTTTTCACAGTGTTCTTGATCAGTCTCACAGCACACTATGCACTGCTGAATATGCGTTGCCAGAGGAAGAGTCTCGGACAGACCAGAAAGCATAAGGCGGGAGAGAACAAGCCTAAAAAAGGCCTCTTCTTGCTACTCAACACTCACAATAAATTACTAAGTGGTATGAGACAGCTACTGGCCTGAGGGAGACATTTGAGGTCACCCCTTCTGCTACTGAAAAACAAACCTGGGCAATTTTTTTTTTTCCACTTCTGCGGAATTTCTTTTTGCAAATCTACTCAAGGAAGGAGAGGGTGTGTTTCCACATAATCCTCTGGAGCACTTCAGAGCTTGATTTACTTTCTTTTTCACTGAGTTGGTCATGCTTTAACAGAGACAGTGCCATGGCTTGCATGAACTTGGCATGGTTCAGGAATTGGTGCAGTTCTGGGGTGGCACTGCAGATCTGGCTCGCATGCTTATAGGAGGAAGTTTCTGTAGCCAAGTAAGGCTGCTACATTATCATGTCAGAAACACACACACACAAGAACGAGAGTTACACAACGAGAGAAGCATGCACATATTTGTGGGTGACAGGATGAGCTAAATAAACAGAAGCACTTACCACAACATGAGCAGGCCCACAACAATGAGGTGATATTGGAGACTACAATGTAATGAGGCTAACTGAAAAAAAAAAAAACACTTCTTAAAAACTTAACATTTCCTCTTCACATGACACGCCTCCATACATGAAATCCATACTTTGTTCATAAATTAACTGCTGGCTATTTTTGTTTTGCTGGGTAGAGCCAGCAGTTTTAAACATTAAGAAGCTCTCCTAAGGAAGATAAACTTATCATGATCACTGGGCTTCTATAAATACATTGGATATGAGTGAAGTGACTCCTGTGCTAGCTGGATTGCTATGATGATGCTATGAAGTTTTTATAGATCATGTCTTCTCTGCTGCTCTACAGCACTGTAAATGTATCAATTACAAGTTCTGTATGTCAAACAGCACATTACAGTACTTTACGTTATTGACTTATACAGTGCATCTAATAAAACTGTTCTGTAACCTGGGCTCCATGTGTAAAGCAGCACTGCAAACCATACCTCCTCTGGCTCTCTGTAGGTTGATTAGGATTATAATCTGTATCAGCACTGTTTTTTTTTTGGATGATAAATAGTGTTTTCTGCTCTTTCCCGTATCTGCTCTGGGCCTGGTATACCGAACACCACTGTTACCTGCATCTGCGCTATGCCCTGTGCATTGTGTAACACTGTGACCTGCATCCTCATTTTCTCTCCCCAGAAGCAGGGTCGACGTTCTTCCTTGGCTGGGAGCTATGATGATGCATGTACAGACATGGCTCTCCAACCTGCCACTCTGTGCGTGATGCTTATCTACACCTACAACACAACGAAAGTCAAACACACACCCCCAGCCCCAGCTGTTGGGGGTAAATAGAGGTGATGGGGGTGCCAGGCGGAGGCAGGGAGATGTGTATATTGTACTTTAGTATACCGAGATACTTGGAGCTCTCTTCCCAAGAACTTGCAGTTGAAAGGCCAGTGTGCTTCATCCAAATTATACTTTCAAGGTGGTTTATTTTTTTTTTTCAGTAGAAAGGTAGATGTATGCCTTCAGGTGAAAATGCATTTTGAGCCATTGGCGTGACTGCTAGTGATACTTACTTGCCCCCCTCCCCCCCCACAATTAGCCCATAAGTAAATGTGCCTACCTTTTACCTCACACTATGACATAATGAACAATACAATCTATTATATCAAGTGTAATTCACAATACTGTAAGAAACATCTGTTTAGGTGCATGTAAGTGGAACCTGCTAGAGGGTTTTCTTATTACTCTAAAATATGCATATTACCTGCATGAGTTACTACAGAACTCAATTATTTTGTAACTGTTTTTTTTTCCTGAAATTGAGGTATGGGTATACTATGTTCAGACTGCATGTAAAATAACTGCAAACTGGAAAATAAAATGATGTTTCAAAAAACAGTTTGTTGGTAGTTCCATTGAATTTGAATTTGAATATCCTGTATGGTTGTAAATGGTTATTATTTATTTGTTTTATCTGAGGTTGTAATTTGCATATTACATGTACACTGTTGCATGGCAGTTGGTTTGTGACATTTCTGGAATCAAATTTGCAACTACAAAAAGTTTTATCAATAATAGTGTTATCATATATGCTTTTTATGAGTGTCATTTTCTCTTCACATACATTTTTTCACACCAACACACATACACACACACAAACAAAGCCAAGGAAATGCTGTTTTTCAGACTGCCATTGTGGTTTAAAAATAGTCATTTTCACTTCACATTCTGTATAGAACAGGAGAAACAACATTGCCGATACTGGTGATTACAGACATTATTATGTGGCAAAGGGAGTTTTTCTGCACTTGTCACCCAGTATTTTCTTTGTTGTTTCTCCTCCGATGTGTACTTGTCTGGCATGTGCAGATGTGCCCTGCAGGTCTGTATTTCGTTGGGAATTGAGCACGCGCTCTTTGACACTGCGGAAGAACGCCCAGCGAGCTGCCACTTCTGATTTTACTCACACAACTGGACTGACAGTTCCTTTAACAGAGCAAGCATGGTGCCACATCACTGTCCATGAATGACTGGAAAAGCAGAACTGCATTTATTACAGGTATTACAGCATTTGTAAGTCATAATTAGTTCCCAAATACATCATATAAGTTCCTTTCTCAGAACTCACCTCTGGATATGATGTTAAAGCTCCTTCCCATGGATATGCTGTTGCAGTTACAGTCCAGCTGAGCGATACCTATTCTCTGTCACCCATAGCAGGCCTCTCTCCCAGTAGACAGTCTACACGTCTTTGTGTTTGTGTTTGCATCCAGGTTTCTGGCTCAGTGACTGAATGTTAACAGGTCACGGGAGGGCATGAACCAGACAAGACTAGACCAGTGGATGTGCTGTCTCGTTAGTGTCTGGAGTGTTTCAGGTAATGGTTAAAAACTGTTTCTTTTGGATGGCAGGCATGCTGTCTGCCAAGTTATGGGTTGGTGAGGCATGCCTCATACCTACACATCACCAAGACTTAAGTGCTCTTTTGTGTTTTCCTAAAGAAATAACCACAACAACCCTGAAGCCTGACTCAAAAATGTACTTTAACCTCATTGAAACA
This sequence comes from Megalops cyprinoides, assembly GCF_013368585.1. Classification (NCBI taxonomy): domain Eukaryota; kingdom Metazoa; phylum Chordata; class Actinopteri; order Elopiformes; family Megalopidae; genus Megalops; species Megalops cyprinoides. Next base: position 10,102,034 of record NC_050595.1, read on the forward strand.
AAGGGAATTTGGATACAATTTCATGTAATATGATTAATAATAAGTAACAATGAGATTAATGATACTTAATAAAATATAATAAGAAGAAGAAGAAGAGGAGGAGGAAGAGGAAGAAGAAGAAAAAATACCCCTACGATATAACCTCTACAGACTGCTGTTTACACCACCAAATTGTTTAGTGTAACTTGGCTTCATTTCGATGAAACCAAGTTACACTTAACCATTGTAATGTATCATGGCAGACCTATTGTGTAGTGTAAATATTTCTATTGATTTCGAGAGAAAAATTACATGAAACCCTGATGTTGTAGTTTGTGTTGATAACAAGAATTTACTTTAGCGTGTCTCCGTCTCTCCCTCCTCTCTCCTGAACTTACTGCTCTCGTCACCCCTCGCGAACCACCACTTCATCGCCCGCATTTATTGCATAAACAACTAAATTTGTCAGAGAACAGTTAACCGTCAGTTTAATTCTTGTGTCATCTGTAAACAAACCAGGAGGCAGGTGCCTGTCAGCATGCAGGCCTCCTAGACTCAAAGTGACCCATTACTAATGTGCTACGCTTTCCAACAGAGCACAGCTCAGAGGGTCAGAGGTCAGAGGCTGGTTTGTGATTTTTTTTTTTTTTTGAATTCAAGGTAATTGTTGTAATTATTTACCGAGGTCAGAGCTAATCAGACGAAAGCTGTGTGAAACCTGGCTGGGTCTGTGGAACTTAGATTGATAAGAATGATCCTTATCACCCCCCCCCCCCCATATCCTCTCCCTAACCATCCCAAGCCAGTCCCTGAAACTTTCTCCTCTTATCTCCTCCAGGTGAAACCAGTTCAGCAGCACCCAGTAGCACTCCTCTTCCCACAGGCCAAATTCACTTCAAGATAAGAAGTAGCCTGGTGCTATCGACAAATATATTTTAGGTTGTGTGATCAGTAAATATTCTCTGACTTTCTATTGCACTGGGGAGCAGTGTTTGACACCACCTCCAACATACAATAAATCTTCAGAGCAGGTTTAATTAAGTGTGTGACAGCTCTGAGCATACTCAGTAGCCACACTGCTCTGAACAGGCCATTACAGGTAGCCATGTCTCCACATGCAAGGGTGCAACCAGACGCACGTGGGTTTTAAACTGCAGCTTCCAAACATGAGAACATTTTTGTCAGTTTAAAATCTTGTTGGCTGTAGGGGTAGGGCAATATTTCCAAGAACAGCACGGATGAGTATGCCAGTTGCCTCTTTAAAGTGATCTATATTTGTGCACGTACCTTTAATATCCGTACTATCTTTTGATTAGGTCTGTATATGCGTTTGTACATATAATATCTGTGATATCTTTTGATGAAGTCTATGTTTGTGTTTGCCTTACCTGTATTATCTTTTGATGAGGTCTATATTTGCATTTGTATTAAATACTGTCTGTACTATATTTTGTGAGATCCATATTTGTGTTAATAGCTTTACTTTCATTTGATGAAATCAATGTTTCTGTTTATATCTACACCTGTGCTAACTTATAATAAGGCATATATTTCTGTTTGTATCTGTAAAGTCCATACTAGCTCTGTTTTTATGTTTTATCTGTATCTGACTCCAGAACAAGAGTCATCCTGTTTAACAAAGGCTATGTGTTTATTTCTCCAGAATCTAACCTGTGAATTCAATCAACATTTGACTTTAGATCTGTCTTACAAATAAGCATTTCCCTCTTTCAGTAAAAACCCATTATTTCATTCAGTCTGGTGATTGCTGAATTCACCAAACTATGTCCATGAAGACAAAATGTAACGCATGCATTCATTTAATTCTTTTAACTTGCATGCAAAATGAAGAACAAGAGGCAGTCCTCCTATTGTAGGTCCCCTGTTCTCATCCAGCAATGGCCTGGAGCTGTCAGCCTTCATCAGGTGTTTACACATCTGAGAGACAGAGCACATACCTACGCTTCCAAAAGCCCCATAGGTGCACTGTCAATCACCACATATTACATTTCCTTCACTTAACCTAATCCTGCTGCACCAGGGACTTAACACTATTTTAAGCATGTGTGATACCTCATCACCAACTGTAGACACCTATAAAGAGAATATATTTTGGAATACACATTTTTTAACTCAACCAATATGTTTAAAATTAGTATCTTTTTGATAAATATTTAATATATTTTAATTGTATATGCAATAATATCAATGGGCTGAACAACATGTTTCTCAATATATTTCAATATACTGTACAAGACATCACAATACATGTCATTTCCAAATCTGTAAATAACAGAGCAATGACCATATCATGCTTTTGTTACCCATATTCTGTTGCAAATGTCATGATATTTTGCAATCCATTGACACCGCTGAACAGTCTCAGGCTCTGAGGGATGAGATCATGAGGTGAGCACTGCTAGGCAGGGTATGAGTTGTCTCTAAGTGGTGTGATCTAGGATCAGCTTTGCTGTTTAGCTTACAATGCTTAAGGTGGCAGAAAGATTTGACTCGAAAACAGCACTTGGATGCAACTTCTGCTTGGAGCAGGTCTGACTTCAATGAGACTGAAGAGAGCCAGAGCTGAGGCCGTGCCAGGTGGTTACTCATTGCCGACAGGAAGCAACTGGCAGATTGCTTAAATTATGAGTACTCCAAACATAGTTGGAGAGGACTGTTTTTATAGACATTTAACTGGAAACAAAAACATTGTTTAGGATCACACCTAGGCCCAAGGAGCTCAAGGAGGTGGGTCAAAAAACATTAAAAATCTCCATTCATATCCTAACTACAATATTAATATTGCAGAGGTTTATGCAAAGGTGTGAATGCCATCAGCTCCAGGAATATTTCTGATTTTGCAGGAGAGGCAGGACCCTATGCTAGATATTCCCCGAAGGCTTTCTCTCTCACCACTCCCAGAGCACAACCATAAATATAGCAGTTGTGGATCAGCTCCTGACAGCATTAATTACTCTCAGCAAAATCACGGGAGTGACTCCAGAGTTCAGCCAGGAATCAAGAGGGGATCCACCGTCAGCCTCCCCTGTGTCACGCACTTCTTTATATTTGCTGCTATTCACCCCCCTCTATTGACTGTACCTACATATGTCATTGCAACCTTACTGATCTACTCCCTTGACTCTGCACTCAGTCATTTCAATCTTAATGATCTTCTTTATATATACATCTGTCATTTCAAGCTTACTGATCCACTCTCTACACTCAGACATTCGGTGGTCCAATTTTGCTGATCTACTCTCTTCACTCTATGCACAACTGTCATCTTAACCTTACTGATCTACTTGTGTCACTATGCATGTCAGCTATTTCAATCTCACTGATCTACTCTCTTCACTCTACGCATGTGTGTTATTTCTGAATGGCAGAGGCAGGCCTATTCCCTTTGGTACTGACACTATGAAATAATGGCTCGACATCAGGCTCGTTTTGACTATTCGTTCTTTTTGACTAAGTGTTCTTGTAACACACAAGTTTGAAAATCCATCAAGATTCTTATTGTAAAACTTGCTGCTGCTTTAGGCAAGAAGGAGCATCTTAAAAAAAATTAAACAAGAGCAAAAAATAGCAAAAGCAAAAAAAAAAAAATAATAATAATAATAATAACAAGAATGTGAAGACTATTGCATGCTGCAGGAGAAGCAGCCCAGGTTCAGAAGGGTTAACATCTAGATCCCCCCAGGCGCTTTTTTTATTCCCATCACCTCATACTCCAGGGTGGGTTCAGATGTTACCTTGCCCCAGATTCCTGAATAAATGTCGGCACATTGCCCTGAGGTACCCCTCCCTCTCCATGCCCTTCTCCATCAGCCTCTAACACCTTTGTGCACATACCAACTTGTCTCCCCCCGTCTGCGGTACATTGCTTACTCTCGCCTAACACGGAGAGGCTATGAATAAGCAAATGAATCAAAATGTAATAGAGTTTAATACAGAGCGTCACTCTTCCTGCCTCTTTATGTTCTTGTCTCTTGAACAGGCCTGTTCTTGAAGCTTTATTAAATACAAGCAGGAATGCAATTCTTAGTCATCTTGACACTAATCTTGATTCCCATATGTCAGGGTTTTTATGCATGCATTTTATGTAATGTTAAAAACATTCCTTTGAAAGCACAATTGTTCCTAACCGATACATTCTTATTTATATGTTTACAATAATAATAATAATAATAATAATAATAATAATACAAAGGTGCAGGTGTTATTGTATACCACAGTGTGAATGAAAGGTGCATGACCAGATGTATAAATTTATCAATCGAGAGAATGAGAACGAAATGCAGACATAATAAACTAAAAATAAATAAATAAAAATAAATATTTCTAGAGAATACTAAGCATTGAAAATAAGGTTACTCTGCACTGACAAGCTTCTGAATACCATTACATCCTGAACTTGTGTAGCGGCCCACGGATGTGTTGTTCGACGTATGGCCTGTTCAGAGTTCAGAGGAATGATTAAGAAAGTTCCAGTTTCCCGAGTCTCAGTTTTATGCATCTCGCACAGCCCTACGGATGACAAGCAAGAGAGAAAATGGAGAGGTTTGGGTTGGAAGAAGACAAGGATTGTGTCTGTGGAAAAAGAGGTGTGGAGTGTAGGCTGCCAGTAATGAAGATGGGTACTGGGTTCAAACTCCTCTCTGACATGTTTTTCTAGGATGACAAATGGATGGAAAACACAACAGAGTATGGCCCACTGTGTATAAGCAACTGGGTGTTGATTTTTAATTTCTGTCCCTGTGTCTATATCACGTTGGTTTCCTAGAAGGAGAAGGGGCACATAACGTTGTCTATGCACAATCACATCTTTACAATGACTTGCAAAAGAACATGCAAGTTAGCACACAAAATAACGTGCAAAGAACATTCTAATCAGCAACTCCCTTAGATTTTTGACATATAATACCATTAGGATCAAATATATGATTTATCAGAATCCATAAGAGTTAGCCATGTCATAACATGTCAAATTATATTCATCTGGATTATATAATTGCATAGCAGACATACCAATCAATGTTTTAGTGATGTTTTCTGTCAATTTGGTTTTCCAGTCTGTGAAAGTCTAGAAGGTAGTGCTTACTTGGTGTTTCCCCTCATTTTAACACTTTTTTTTTCCTTAATGAGTGTGATTGGGTGAAATGGAAAGATTCACACCCCTCTCAACTCCTCACTTGAGAGAGTAACTGGCACTCTCTTGTGTGTGTTTAAACAAAAGTCAGTTAACAATGAAATGGCATCCAGGGAGCAGAATAGCAGAATAACAGACACTGAAATGATATGGAAAACAAGACGTGTTCCTTGAGCTTGTGTCCACCTGAAATACTACACTGCCCCCCAACCCCCCCCCCCCCTCCCCACACACACACACACACACACACACACAAGCAGAGATAACATATTTCTTCAAGAGGTACTTTCTGATATCTTGCAAATATAAACACTGTTTACAGTGTACCTTGGATGCAGTATTATGGGAATTCCCTTCAGTTGGTTCTTCATTGCTCTACAGAGTCACATGTTAGAATTGGAAGCGTCAGTTGGTATATGGCGGTGGTGTGCATTTCCTTTGTTCAAGCAAGTTATGGTTTGTTTTTTTTGGAATCCCCCATTCATGTAAATAAGGAAAGATTACCCAATACACCATGTGTCTGTGTAAGCGTGACTGTGTTCCTTTTTCACTCAGAATGAATTAAGAGCTTGGCAATGTGTTTTACAGCTACCGTGTTTTTGAACATAATTGTAAGTGTCAGTATGAGCAGTTAAAATAAATTACCATTACTGATGCCAAAGAGCTCACAGCAATGTTCTCACTTTGTGTGTACCTTGCTTGTTATTAAATGCCAAAACATTTGCAAGACACTTTGGAAGCTCACAGTGCGTTCATTCATACAAAATGCTATCAGTTTTTCCGTCTATATTTAACCTGGCAAGCTAACACCAAAACATGAAATGCTGCAGACAAGAAAGAGCTGGAAATGTACAATGCATTGATAGTGTGCAAATATAAATAAACAATGAATTCCCTGCTGTCCTGTGAGGGAGTGATGTCTTGTTTATTTTTCCACTGGTCACATCCAACCAGCCTTAGCCCATATAGTATTGGCTCAGGCCCAAAATCAAAGTGGTTCTTTGTAGTTTTGTTTTATTTCCACAGGTATGCCTGACCCTAGACCCTTCCAGCTGTGTCATAGGTCAACAGTTTACCGTTTTACCCACATCTACATTTGTCAATGTTGAAGTCGGTTTGAAAATGTGTGCCTTTTTCTCATGAGACAAAACAGCCTAGTTGATTCGGTCTTGACGTACTGTGAAAAATGAAAACATTGGTGGTTTCTCAACTGGAATGATGCATATTCCTCTGAGAGGTCCCATGTTGGAACCAGTGAGAAATCGGTTTCATATCTGACAGTGAAGTGAATGACAGTACAACTTCAGCTCGCTTGTCAGGAAATGAGTTTTCTACCTCAAGATCACAAATACATTTATCTTCTGTTATCACTGACTATAATATAAAACCTTCAGAACAATCACTCATAGTGGGAGGGTGAAATGAAAAACTCGAAGACAAAAGGCCTATTAGTCTTGGATGTGCAATAGGAATATGCATAATTAACTGTCTCAGTTAGAGAGACACTCTGAGGAGAGGCAGCATGAGATACCTGCAATCCCTATGAAGGGATGCTCTTCTGGAAACTGAAAGGAGAGGTGTTGGAGCAGCTGAACTTGAAAAGAGGATCAAGACATATGAGACTGTGAGGCTTTTACAGTGCAGGTTTCTAATCTGCTCCAGGACCGCCCCGGCCTCAATTTGCGGCACAAAGAGGAGACTGCAAAGGGGAAACAATGTCTGCTTAAAGGGAGAGAGAGATAAAAAGGTAAGGGGGAGACTACCGAGTAGCCGAAGTAGACAACTTCAAATTGATCAGAGAGAGAATAATGTCTTTGATACGTGTTTGTATAGCTTCTTGCCTTTATAAAGTATTGCAGGAAGGAGGTTGAAAGAACCTACACCTGGGATTGCACCTGCTTCATTTTAGGCAAACGGCTCCTTTGTGCTTCTTGTAAAGTCTTGTTTGTTCTTTCTTTCTGTGCTCTCTTTTCTGCTTTACTTTCTCCTCAATTGACTGCTGCCAAAACACTAACCACTGCCACATTCACCCAATACTTATCCATCCATCCCCCCTTCCTCTACAGCTACAGTGTCCTCTACAGCTCTCCTTGGCATTCACAGGTCACTTTTATTTCTCTGAACGCCTGTTAAGTCCAGCCTCCATAATCAGCACCATTGTCTCTGAAACAACCCGCCCATAAACCTCCTGTCTGTTTTGTTTAGCCAATCACAGGTGGTCGTCTTCAAACACAGATAACCGCAATTAAGCCATGCATTAGGAAAAAAAAAGGAACTAATCACCAAAGATCATAATGATAATAACATTCCCTGTAAAGTATTCATTCTCTCCCCATTTTCATACATTTTCATAATGAATGCTACCTGTGTAAGAAGGCTGTTTAGAATTGCACGGCTGTTGGAAGATGAGGCATCACTGTGTCAACTTCTTACTTTACTTCTTATAGAGGGATGCATACATACAGCAATACCTTTCAAGGGACATGTTAGAGGTCTGGAATGTTTTACACTTGTCATTGAATATCATTAGAAAATTACTTTATATTCACTTTGTTGTTATGTACTAGAAATATCGGTCCAGGAAACTACTCAGATTTGTTCCTGGCAACAGCAATATGGCAGCGCTCCTGGTGACTGTATTGTAGCAGCCAATCAAAAAACAGAAACAAGATTCTGACAGCTTTTCCAGCCGTCTCTAATGATGTTCCCAGAATATGCAAAAAGTGTATTCATCTAAGCAACAGAGTAAACTATGCTGTCCTTTCACCCTTATCCAATATAGAGAGAGGAGGATTTCTTAAAGGGAGGTAGAGATGCACATATTCTGAAGAATAAAACATCACCTAATGTGTCTGAAATAAGGTTTGAAAATTGAATGTAAGTTTGAATAATATAAATTTAAATAATAACAGTGAGTACATATCATCAGTTGTGAATAAAATAACAACACAGTTTATATTGAATTGATAGTACATTGAAACCACAGTCAAAGAACATACAGGAAAAAAACAGAGAGGGGTGCACACAGAGGGAACTCCATACAACCCCCCCACAGTGGAGCAACACCACCAGGCACCCCCCGCCCCCCGTCACACATACACACCCCTTGAGGTTCCTCCAATAGCCTCTGTATTATAGGGAGCAGTTCAAATGGAAGGGAGGTTACACTATGTAAAACAAGCTGGGGAACACTTCACGGTGAGTTTGGGGCTGAATGAGGAGCAGAGGGAAGAGGAGCCCCTGTCAGTCTAATCCTAGCACCCCCTATCCACCCAAAACCCCCCTAACATACACCTCTATACTCCTCTGACCTAGGGGCTGGACTGAGAGTACCTATTCATAAAGTATGGGGTACAAAAGGGAGACAGGGGTACACAAATATGCAAGGGAGAGGGTAGCTGGGGAGGGGTTCTATTTTGTCTTTGGGAGTGTGTGTGTGTGTGTGTGTGTGTGTGTGTGTGTGTGTGTGTGTGTGTGTGTGTGTGTGTGCGCGTGTGTGTGTTGCAGGGAAGCAGACATCACCAATGAGAGTGCAAACAGCATGGATGACACATAGGGGGAGGTGGGAGCAAGTCTTTGCAGGATACAGAGAGGAGAGTTGGATGGAAGAAAGCAGGAAAAGAAAGGAAGGAAAACAGTTGTGGAGAACGAGAGATCCATATCGATATCAAATCTGTCAGCAGAGACAGGGGAGTCAATATTGCCTTTGGTCCCCAAGAAGTAAGCTGTGCCTTGTTGAATAATGAAAAAGAAAAATTACCATCTGTGTTATTAAACCGGCTGCTGGTGGCTGAATGCCATTCATGTCATCATGCAAATATTTGTCATCATGCAAATGTTGGTACAGCATTAATAACACAGGGAGCAGAGGGTCTGTATTCATTTAGGCAACAAACACAGAATAATAAGCAACACCTACTCAAATGGAGGAGGAGAAAAAAAACTCTGGAATAGGTGATTCTAGGCTTTACAGCCAGAAACGGAATACATCTTTGTGGTTAGGTGATAACTGGGAGCTTAATATAAGCAATCAGGGTTTTTGTGCAATAAGCATAATGTATGTTTTCTTCATAAGATGTCTCAAGGTATTCCAAGGTTCCGCCACTGTGATGCTGAGATTTATGAGGTATAGAGAATGCCCTGGGCTATAACTGCTGACTGTTGATGCCTATGACATTATTTCCATAATGCAACAAAATATGTGTGGCTTAAACTGAATATGACTGAACAGAACGCAAATCTATTACTTTGTTCTATACGTTTTTTTTATTATGTTCAGGTAGTAAAAATATACACCTTTCAGTTGCAGTAAAAGTGGATCACGTCAGTAGAGTGGCAAGCAGAAGTGACTTCCATTTGCCTACAACAGACAAAGGGAGGATTGCAAGGAATGTGATATTGCTGGCAAAGAACATTTTTAATGGAACGGAACATTTCTGGCACTAACACTCATGCATTAAATCTCAACTCTTTGCAGTACTGACTTTTTAATGTGGCCTGATGTAGCAACAGTTGATAGTAAAAAATGAATGTCTCATATGTGAAACCTACAAGAACGGTAATAAGAATCAAATGATGATATACCTGGGATCTTAGCCCTAGATACATCTCATCAACATCTGGCCTTGGCTGTGGATCAAATGCAAGTGCTTGCTTTTTGTACATAAATATAGCTCAGTACATTTAGCAATCTCCAAAAACAATTAATCAAAAATATCATCAATTCTACAGTCTATCTCCGTAACCCACCTTGTCAGGGCCAAGTCAGATGTCAGAAGAATGTCTGTGCATAATAATAAAATAGCGCTAATAGTGAAATAGAGCTAAAATTACAGCGCCAATATGTCGTCTTAAAACATTACACATATGCATGTGATTCAATATGTGATTTCTGTTAAAGTTGCTCTGACAACTTGTTCTGACAAGTCTAACTTCAAGCCAACTACTGCACTTCTCTGTGATTGAAAAGGACAACAAACTTGTTCTGCCTCTTGAATGCCGGTGGTAAGACTGTGGTTTTGGAAAAGTGTAGCTCCATTGATGCTTCAAAAGTATTGCTGAATAACACCATTGAATAAAATCCATTGGGCAGAATGCACCTACTTGAACAGCATAATAACGACCTCAAAGATGTGGCTGGATCACAGAAAGCGTACTTTGGTGGTAATTTCTGAATGAGTGTGTGAAAGGGAGGTCCACATTGCAGTAAAAGTGAAGTTCACACACAGTGCTCTGTCGTCTGTGGTGAGAGGAAGAGAAAACAGAACTAAAATCTACACACGGGCAAAAGTTTACGGAAAGTCAGCTATCCTTTTCAGAAGGGGCCGCCTACTTCTGATATCAACCAGTGTCTGAGGCTGCCCTGTGGCCAAAGCTTGTGCTGTGTGAAGGCATCCCGGCTTGGGCGACGTAGCTATGCAGAGCTTCCCACGCGGTGGAATGGATGGTGCTGCAATGAATGGGGGCGAGAGTACGTGCCACGGTCCCCCCTCTTCATTACTGTCACAGGGAACAGATGGTGTCTTTCACAGAAGCCAAACACATCTCCCCTGCAGTGGAAGCCCTAATGTATTCCGGACCACAAGCCCTTATGCACACCGACCAAAGATGTTTGCATAATGTGTTTATCAAAACAAAAACGAAAGATTGCGATAGCGGGAATGTTTGATAGACCTAAAACAGGGCAATTAAACAAATCGATGAATAAACACAGATGTTTACCCGATTCAAATTGAAAACTTGTTTGCCCGTTTTGAATTTTCCTTGGTAGTCCGCTGCACAAACAAAAGTGTCTTGCAGGAAAAAAAAAAATCTGGCAAAATGTGGGTGTGCCCATTGGCTGGAGGAGACAATGCTCTGCAGCCAGCATGAAATTCAATAGATTACAAAACTCCGGTTGGACAAATAGTTCAAGAGACAGTATGTCACTACCTGTAGATGCTTTGAGCTTTAAACTTTTCTTTTTCTGCTTTTTCTTTTGTCATTGATTACGATTTTGTTTAAAGTAATGGTTGTCTATTAGATGGTCCTGGATGAAATCCACAGATGTGATACTTTATGCCCCCTACAGATTATATTTACATTTTTCTAAGTAGCCTCAGAATTCTAGAAAGAGTCAAAAGTTTCTAAGTTATGTTTTGAATTTGTAGTATAGTGGTGATTTTTTCAAAAATAATTATTGGTTGTATGGTTGTCATTGTATGATTGAATATTCAAAAATATATATTTATTTTGATAAAACTATCTTCAGAAGGTAATGCAGACACAAACAGTAGGCAAATATGAAAATCCATGACACAAAGCTTTCATGTACAGCTATAGTTGCCTTAGGGTGAACATACAGTTGGAGGAAGTGTTCACTTTTGCTGTGGTACTGCACTGTCATTGTAAGTGATTGATAAATTTGTTTCTTTTTTAAACAAAGAGATATTGACGGAGCTCAGAACAGGTTATTGTTGGAAGAAAGGCAAAGACACAGTCTTGTCCTCACAATATTTGACAGGGAATCGAGAGAGTGATGTGAAAAGGTGTCCAATGACAGGTAAGTACCACTTCAGTCAGTTTACATGGCTCCAGATCACAATAAAGACCCCACGTGTGCCCAGGGTGATGGAGTTTTCCTTGGCGGATGGGTTAGGAGAATTCTTCACCAGCAGCATTCTTCTGCAATGAGACACTTTAAAGGGTCACAAGTGAAGCGTGCGCTTCTGACAGCAGGCGAAAACCTGAAGTGCCTGCAGTCCCTTCATGTTCAAAAAGTGAGGAAGCTCTTCAAATCGCAGGCAAATTATATAATGTGACGTTGGGTGCAATCTGCCCTGTGGCAACAACACTGCTCCTCTACAATGCAGTCTGTCAAGAGCACTGTTTTCCTTTCTTTTATTTACTACAGGACAGTGCTTAGGTTTTGGAAAGGCTGGGCCTTAAACCCACCTGTGATGTTTGTTAAAACCAGCACCAAGACATTTACACCACCAGAATTAAGTGAATGAGGCCTGCTAATATCGGCAGGATTGCGACCAACTGTTCAGACATCTTGGTACCCACCCAGAACAAGGACATATCCTATGCCTGGTTACTGACGTGTTTATACTTGATCAGTACTTCTATGGCTGCTCTCAGAGATTCTTTGTTAGATACTTTTTGTGCTATGAAATTAGGAAAGCTACTCCTTACAATCATTTCAAACCCGAAGATTATGATTGTATCTGGCAGCTCTTATGTAATGCAGTATACTTATCTTGTCATGACTAACAAATGAAATAACATTAATAATAACAGTACAAGGGAACAGGATTACTAATATTCTTAATCTAAGACTTCAGAGCAACTAAAACACTGTTTCAAAGCCCCCACTACATCGCTGCATCAGATGAATGAATGAATCCATTCCCTTATCTTAAGCCAATCCCTTTATGTTTGCATCTCAGACGAGCTGGTTAAAGCTGCTTTCTGACACTGATAAAGAGCAGGAGACTTGGGCTGCGTGGGCAAATACAGCCACACTCTTCGGCTTTGTTGAGGTAGAGTTCAAAGGGTGCAATGCATCGCTGAGTGAAACACCTGCCATTGGATCCCTGCTACAAGACTGTCCCAGCCCTACTCCAAGGCATGCTCATTTGATAAACAGTTATCTAACTGACAAATCTCTGGCGATAATGCTTTGGCTAAGAATGCTTGCTCCGAGACTGAGAGTCATTACACACTATCTCCGTGCCGCCTCAAGACAGCAGTGGAGGCCAAACCGCATCTTATTGGTTTAGCACCGAACATAGTGACAGCACACAGGCTTGCATGGAGTAAGTTCCGCTTTGCTTTGAGATACTGTATCTCTGTTTGTGTGCTTGTTCCAACCGCAGAATGCTGTTAAAAAGGCAGACTTTTTTATTTATGGATAGGAACTGTGTGGGTGGGCTTTTCTGAAATAACATCTAACGCTAAGGACTGGGAGAAAGTGGGAAAACACCTGGGATCCCTGCACCGCAGTTGCTAAATTGTGTGGTTTCTATGGAATTGCCAGTTAATAGACCACTAAAAGCTATCTGGTTTTTAAACACAATTTGCAATTCAAGCAAAAGACCCAACGGCAGCCAAATATTTTAAATAAATGTGTGTGATAGCTTTATTGGCTAATGCCATACAGAAGCACTTGGTCCCTGGCCACACCCGATGTAAGGTAAATACATCCATAAAGTTATCCGTTATAATTTTTTTATTAAAGACATGGTCCATCAAAAAAAAACCCATACGACAAATAATCTTTCTATTATAGATATTTCAAAAATAATTTTTGCAGTGATCATTTTGACAGGAAGCTGAGGTTCAAAAATGAACTCTAAGGGAGTAGAAATATTCACATGGAATTTTGTAGAAATGGCTGTCCAATTTATTAGTTAGCTTGGAAGAATGGTACGGGAGAACATTACATTGGCGTTTAACTAATTAACTAAATAACACCAATACACTTGCTGAGTCTACCCCTTTACATAACTAGTTCACCACTGAACAAGTGAAAATTTTTGCAGTACATGAATTCAAAGCTAAACAGCGAACACTTCTATCTGGCAAACGTGTTGTTTTCCAATATGTTAGCGTGAACAGATAACTAATACGCAAACTTCAGTAACCATGCTCATCTTCCATTAATGCCGCATCCCTTTTAAGTTTCCTGAGTTAAAATAAGCTGCTGTGTTGTTTACCTTTCAGCTGCAAGAATGACTTCAGCAGTAGATAGTAAGATTTGTTTTAAAGAGGCAAAAGATTTCAACGCTCCTCAAGCCACAAATGACACTATATTAAAAGAGCCCGGACAAGTTCACTGTAACTCACAAGTTATCCAGTAAAATCCAATAAAAATCTCCTACGGAGCTTGCATGCATATGTGCTCTTCATATATATATATATATATATATATATATATATATATATATATATATATATATATATATATATATATATAAATATATAAAATTCATTTTATGTGTATTTTTTTTTTCAAATCTTTGTCAAACAGTGTTCCCATCTTTCTTAATCAAGGGTCTCACTGGTGAATCATAATTAGTGTTCTCATTTACCTCAGTTATTTGAGGTATGCAAACTCTCCCTTGTATTTAAACATCTGTGCTCTGTTCAATCAGAATTGTTCATTTAACTCCAATACCTGTTGAGTTCCAAGACCCCTGCTCCATGTTTCATGAGAATCTATGTCAGTTGCCTCCTAAGGTGGACTCTCGCACACAAAAGAGCAGATCACACATTCCTCAGTCTCTAATGAGCTTAGTTATCATCTCAGTGACACAGAATCCTGACCATCCACACAGCGGTAATCAGATTAGGAGAGGGCTGGGCTTCGATGTACCATTCAGCAGGTCCAACTGGTTCTCCATCCTTCTTTTCCATCCTCTTTAAAGGTGAAGAGTTGGCAGAGCTGAGAGACACAGCCTGAAGTGATGACAAGATACGATTGTTGCCAGTCCTGTGGCGTAAGACCCGCGTTTGATTTTGAGACTACCTATTGTTAGCTGGCGATGGTTTCTGTTTGTTTTGGAGTTTTTGTGTTCTTTAATCTGCTTTTGAAAAGAGCCATTTTCTTTGTGTGTTTCAAGGGGAAACATGACCACGGTTTAGGCTACAGATTTAACTCTCTCTTTCACCTTTCAGAAATGTCCCTGGAACTAAAAAAAAAAAAAAACTGTTAATCGGTGTTCCCATGTTTTATCTGCAGTTCATTTTAAAACTGTAAGCTTCATTAGAATCTAGTGTTCTAAAAACACATGAAGAAGAAAACAAGTCCCACGTACGGTATTAAGGCAGCGAGAATCATCGCAATGCACACATGAACCACAGTGTGCAGTCCTCTTTCTGTGCCTTTCCCAGCATACACTGCTCTGAGTGCGGGTCTGGACTCTGCCCAGAGTCAAAAGCAGAAAATTGGAGGGAAGAGATTTCTCCCTTTGTCACCCATAATGACCTGGGAGCAGAAGCACCGGCTGCTGTAGAAGTGCCACACACCTGCCACACTGTTGACTCAAATCCTTTCACCAATATCTAACCACTCCTCCCCTGTGATAAATTGGCCCGGGCCTCATAGAAGATTTTTTTTTTCTGTCTAAAGTGCCATGCTAAACACACAACAGGCTGGCTAATGGTTAATCAGGGACACGAGGAGTGGAGATTACCTGCGCTCAAGGTGGATTTGCCGTATTCCAGGCCACTTGTGCCAAAAAAGGGGGCAATATGTGCTGTTATATAAGACTGTGATTACTACCCGATATAAACAATACAACACACACGATTCCCAAAAGTGAGTGTCTTATGAACCAATACTCTTTTGTTTTATGGCCATGCTTGACTTTGGAAGGTGGTGTTGTTTTTCTTCTTTACAACCAGGTTTGACATTTGATCTTGAGGCTATTGAGCCATAGGCTGTAACCCAAGTTTCTAGCAGCTATTGTCGTGCTTTTTCTGACAGCTGCTAACTTCTTTTCATGGAGAAGCTGTCACCAACACCTATTCTCCTTGTTAATCAATTAGCCCCTTCTTTTTACAGGTACATCCTGTGTGCACACGCTAAGTTATGCTGTCATTAATTCTGGCCCTGAACCTGTCTGTTTCTGTGTTCTAAACATATCAGTTTGAAACTTTGATTCTTTAATCTGACATTACAAACCAGCATGCTATTGGCAAGTAATCTATAAACAAGATTAAGACATTGGCAGCAGTGAAATAGCAATTAACTGACAGTGGGGTACTCCCAAACTGCATCAAACATTAGAGGACTGTTGTGCAATGCCAGTGGAAAGGTACTTAAACTGCCATGGTATACGAGGTCACAATTGCGTCTGCGAATTCCATAGGGTACTGTGCGCTATTGCGTAACTACGATAATCCTGTGACAATCAACAGGAGAGCAGGCATATGTCCACTGTCTCCAACTATTAGCTAACAGCTTTTAGGTGGCCATTTGGCTTGAGCTGACGTTCCCTCCGGATCCTGCCTTGAAATCGGCTCTGCCCCTAATGAGAATGGGGTTTAAACTCTGCTAATCCACCGATGCAGGTAATGAAAGTGCGGGGCGGTGACACAAGGCCAGGGCTCCTATTATGGAATTGCGTGGAAGGAGCAAACTTTAACTGCTGCCCACAGCACTGACATCACTTCCTGTTAAATCATTCATTCGCCTCATCAGCACAGCTGGTTGAAACCTTTTTTTTCATCCTCTCCGGCTGTCAGGCAACTTAATCCAAATTCACAGAGGAATCCACTACAATAAGGTGCACTTCAATGTCATTCAAGACTAGACTAGCAAAATGTGGGAAACACTGTATCATTTGTTCATTTTGACTGTATCCAAACAGCCTGATCATAACACTACACTGACTTTGTTTACACAGTCAGACAGATGGAATGTTATAGCACTGAATGATATTTTCTTGAAAATAAAGATTTCCTGCCAATATTGCATAACAATTTTGCTAGTATTCCTTCACACCAGAGTGCAGGCATCCATGTATTTCCAGTTTGCTTAAATTAATAGACATCAATGCACTTGCTTTGAACAGACTATCTTTTTGCGCTCAAGGGCTATTTGTGAATTTAATAAAAGTCATCCTGCTTATATCGTTTTGCACAAAATAATCTCCCAGATGGATGAAGCTTTAATTTTGCTTTAACTAACAATAGAGGGGGTGTTCCACAACCGTCAGAAACAATTTTGCAATATTCAGAAACCTGTCCTTGATGTGGTATTATGAAATCAACCTGCCGGGAATCTATAGGATTGCAAGAACAATTTGTTGCACCCCCATACCTGTGCTGCTTATGCTTTCCATTTCCCCCAGTCTGTCTGAGCTTGTTGTGCTAATGTTTTAGATTCCAAAGCTACTGATAAAAGGGCCAGCACTGGAGGAGTGCTGTTATTGTGATCGGTTGAGACAGAGACAGGTTAGGCACTTCCTGACTGACTTCTGTTGGCCTCAGTAAAGCAGGCAGGGCATGGAGAATCCACCTTGAACATTATGAGTGTTGAAACCTTTCATGCTGCATTAGCACTTCAGAGACAGCTGTGTTAGCCCTCAGGGGGTGCCTATTGACTGTGGACTGGTGTCCACATGTAAACCAGAGCTGGACTCCCCTCTGACAGGAACTTACACATATCCCTTGCTCCAATGGAAGCTTGTTCTGTCTGTTTTTTGATGATAATTATCTGATTAATGGCTTAGATGCTTGTGTGTGTGTGTGTGTGTGTGTGTGTGTGCGTGCGTGCGTGCGTGCGTGCGTGTGTGTGTGTGTGTGTGTGTGTGTGTGTGTAGCAGGTGGTGGTGGTGGCATAGAGACAAATGTCTTCATTGGGCCCAGTTCAGCATAGTTGACTTTAGGTGTGGTATAGTCAAGAAAAAAGAAGAGGCAAAAGGTTACAGAAAAATAAATCTAAAGAGAGATGAAATATGATAAAAGAAGTGATGGGTGGTGAGGAGATACAGACAATTTCTGTTAGCTTAAGAGGCTGAATATCTGATGATCTGATCTGGGAAAAGATCTGAAGAAGTCTGTTTGAGAGATTGCATTTGAAAGAGGAGGTGGACAAAAAGGCTTTCAAAGTCTGAGGGACAGAGACCAAGGTAGGAGTATTTTACATGATAAAAAGATTTTTTTTCAATAGTTTTTCTTGACACTGGGTGCAGTTTTGGTATAATTGATAATAAGTATAACTGAATTGGCTGTGTCTTGACCATGTGGTTGGTTGCAGGTTCTTTGAGGGAAAATGTGAAACTAAAGGTTCATGGCTGATAATGTGCAATAGCTTTAAAAAGTTTAAAAAACTTAAAGTGCCTTGGAGTGTTCCAATGCTATGCAGTGAGAGAGAAAGCGTTGAATGAAATTTTTAGGCTTCGCTGCATACCGTGTTGACTGGATCAAGGGCTTCCTTTGGTGTTTGGGGTGATATTGGGCATCAGTAGGCTAGGCCATCACTACAGCTCATGCGCACAGAGGAGAAGATTGGCAGGGCACGTGGGAGGGAAGACCTTCCTCACACACACGGCAGCTCTGCTGGAGAGCTTTGAGAGGGAAGATGCCACAGCACCCTGGATACGCGTACAGAACATCTAAATGCCAGCCCCTGTGTGGCCCCTGGTAATTAGAGGAGCCGGTGGCTGACAAAGAGAATCAACATGCCACCTACGTGGAAGGCTGCTTTGAGTCCAGCTTTTCAAGCAACCTAAAAGCCATCGAGATATGAACTGTCAAAGCAATAATGGAGAGGAAATGGGCAGGCCACGCACAGAGGAGATCCCTCTGCTCTATCAAATCCAGGCTGCAGATCAATCCCTGCACAGAAAAACCTAGGACACACATCCATTCCTGCACAGATGAACATAGGACACAGCTCCAACTCTGCACAGAAAAGAAACCCAGGACACAGCTTCAATTCTGCGCAGAGAAACCCAGGACACAAATCTAGTCCTGCACAAAGAAACCCAGGACACATCTCCAACTCTGCACAGAGGAACTCAGGACATATATCCATTCCTGCACAGAGAAACCCAGAACAGTTCCAGCCCTGCACAGAAAAACTCAGGGCAGTTCCAGTCCTGCACAAGGAAAGTGATGATACAGAGAGATGATACAGAAAGTAATACATTTATACTAAATTTTGCTGTTATGTATTTCTTTTCACATTTTCACATCCCCAAATCTATCATTATTATTATTAATTATTATTATTAATTATTATTATTATTATTATTATTATTATTATTATTATTGTATTCAATCTCAAGCAAACAAATGAACAGTTTCCGAGCATTGCACCTAGCTACCACAAAGGCATTGGATTGAATCGCTCTATATTTTGCTGTGGAAAATTACTTAGGGGTTGGACTTTGTTTAAGGAAAGGAAGGTAACAGATGTGTTATCAGTGGTATCAGTAGTGCAGGTAGTAATGGTTACAGCAGATGTAGAGGTCGTACAGGCGATAGCTGTAGTGGTAGTAGTTGCAGAGGTAGTAGTAGTAATAGTAGCAGCAGTAGTACATAACTGTAGGTAACGCATCTGTTGTCAGCGTCCTCATTCGTTTTAATAATCCCCATGCTGTAGCCTCCTTGTTTCCTGGAACTAAGTGCACTCAGCGTTTTGAAAATCATGGTTGGAGAAGTTGGTTAGAACAGAAATGGAGAGCAAGTTATAATTTGGCTTTAGAAAACGAAAACAAATGGAATAACCCCAGAGGCCTCTCAGTGTCGGCCTTAAAAGAAGTGGGGGAGAGAACGTCATAATTAAATCACCCTAATTATAGACACTACCCTTTCACGACATCTAGCTCTGCGCCATTCGGAAGATCCCCCCTCAGAAAAGAGGCCTTAATCAATCAGACCACGGCTTCAGCTCAATCTGCCTGGGAAAGGCAGATTGACAGCCCTCAACCCTGGTATTGTGGGATAAATCTGTGAGCCCTGCCTGGCCATTTCAGCTCCGGGCTAAAGAATTGCAGGGTTAAAGGTTCTTTTTTTATCGATGTGCTCAATAGTTCAGAACACCTGCTTTTAAATCAATGGCTGTGCTCATTTCGTTCCCCCCTTTTTTTTCGATTGCGAGTTGAGGGGGAGAGCAGGGCTGCATGGAAGGGGTGGTTGGGGGGGTGTGTGTGTGGGGGGGGGGGGGGGGGGGGTTGGGAGAGCGGGTAGGGAATGGGTGGTGGGGACGCCGGTGATAAAGTTTGAAGGGGAGGCCTGGCAAAGAGCCCGAGACGCACCGCCATTGTGCGAACAAAAGGGGGATGCCGAGCAATTTAAGCCAGCTCTTTACATGCACGGCCAGACAGAGTAAACCGGTCTGCCTGCCAACAAACACAGTCCGAAAAAAAAGAAAAAGAGAAAAAGAGAGGGGGGAAAAAAAAAACAGGGAAAGAATAAAGCCGCTCAACATTTTAGCCTTTTTAATGTGGAAAAAACGTTGACTGCAATATGAGACGTTAAATCGCTCAAGCTGCTTGGATTTTACTGTGTTTGTGCTCAATATCACCATACGTCCGTATGTAAACAGAAGGTCTCCCTGTGCAAACAGTGCCAGAAGGAGCAAATAGCTGAGATCCGTGCAGCAGCGCTACTCAGGCCCAGGTGGAGACAGGAAGGATGACACAAAGGCTGATGGGAAAGAAGCTCAAAGATGGCTGACAGGCCATCTTAAACAGGCTGCGCTTCAAAAACTCTTCAATGCAAGACTTTAAAGGCTGTAAGGAGGCTAATATGAATCTCCTCCATCAGTTCCTCATCACAGTTATTCTACATGAAAATGAAAATAGCAGATTCAACCTGTTGTTGCTCCCGCTAATTCAGACTAAAGAATATTGGCCCTGTGTTCTGAGAGTGCTAATCACATTCATTTGTTTTCATAAAATGCACTATAAACATAACTTTATGAACACAATGTCTACACATTTATATACTGTATCACATTGTTATTCTGAATATATATACTGATTATACATTTTTGCTCCCCCTTCAGGACTGGCAGACTGCTATTAGCTTGAAAACACAGGCTAATGAGATTACGCCACAGCTCACAGCTTTGTAAAAATTTTCTGCTGCCCTGCTGAAAACCTGACTGTTCTGTTGAAGCAGATGAGTGACCATTTTGAATTTTGACAATCTCTTTGAATAAAAAGGGAAGTTGTTTTACAATTATCCAGATTCATGTCCTTTTGTACCATAGTCCAAAACCCCACCCAGGGAAGTATAGGTGCACTTTACAGATTTGTTTCCCAAAACATTGAGGTCCTTTAGATCATTTTTAAATTATGAACCAAACGGTGGAAGATGAACAGTGCTGGTGCCCCACGGCGAACCCTGGATACGAATAAATGCAATCAGAGCCCATTTTATGCGGCACTCTTCACATTCCTCTTGTCCGAGGCAGATTTTTCTAAGCACATTTTTTTTTTCGGGGGGGAGGGAGAAAGGAGGTACCGTGGGTGTGCTTTTTTTCTAAATCAGCTTAAAGCACTACAGACGTTTTACACTTCTAAAAGGGGCTCACTCAATCAATGTAGAACAATGCCATATTCGGACAAAAGTCTAAAGATGTTTCGCGTCCCCTTGACGCCCGCTTCCTCTGCATGCAGCCCCCTGGGCTGGGGCCTGGTCCCGGGCTGGTAAATGCCACTTTCAGTCTCTTTCTTCCTCTACCCTTTCTTTTAGTTCTGCTTCTCCTTTTTTTTGCCTCAATGGACGTGTTAACCATTGTGCGTCCAATTCTGGCCGACGTGTCACTCAGGATCATTAAAAGCAGGTCCTGCCTTTGGCCGGATCAAAATAATTAACTGGAGGGGTCACAAGCTAATGAAATGAGAATGGGTGTGAGCGGGGGCGGGGGTGGGCTCCTCAGTGGAGCTCGGCTAATCCCTCATGCCTTGTTTTAAAGGGGAAGAAAGCTTGGGGCACAGGCAAAAGGAGGCCTCTGTCGCGCCTCACCGGTGACAATGGAACATGTCTGTGTGTTTCTTTGCTCAGCCACGAACCAAAAAGCGCCGACGGGAGGGAAAGGGCGAAGGCCTGTTTGGACAGAAGAGGCGCCGAAGTTACAGTACAAACCAGTAACTGTCTGTGAATGGCAGGGCCTGCTCCTGAAGTGTGTCCCCCCCCCCCCCCCCATCCCCACCCTAATTTCAGAGAGCGGGTCTCAAGTGACACCTGAGCAGGTTGGGCTTCCTGATGACATACCCCTTAGCACTTAACACACTATTCAAAGGAGGCTGGTCTCATCAGTTCTCAAACTCTCTTCTTTTCACAAAAACTGCTGAAAAGACATTTAAATCTAGATGAAATTTTAACTCATAACACTATGATACATTTTTCTGCTGTAGAATATTGAAGGGACAAGGAATAACATACCATGTTTCTGATAAATAATAATAGAATGGGCCCATCTCAAGCTAAATGCAATAACTCAACACAAGGCCATGTTTACAGTAAACAAGAGAATTTTTGAAAAGGAACGCTTTGTTTAAGAATTTTCTCAGAATTCCCACCCTTATAGCATGAAATGTTTATTACCTCAGACATAATGGCCAAGGTGCAAGTCACATTATACCGATTGGTTGGTAACTGCCCTGTTTTGTTCTAAACAAAAGCTACTATCTCCCCATTTGGGGAGAGCCTGTGCATTGAGCCATGCCGCAATGTGGCAAACAGGTTGTTCTGCAGCGTGTCCCAGCAAGCCAGTGATAGGAACCTGAGAGAGGGGGAGGCACTGGCTGTCCTCAGGGCCCCTCATTAATCCCAGTGCTGATGTCCCCGTCTCACTGTGGGACAGTGTGGAGAGAGGCCAGGAGTGGGGGGGTGGGGGGGGATGTATTTACATGGCCTTGGCATGGAATGCTCAGAAGGGAGTTCGATAGGTGGCACATGAATGAAGGCATGCCCACACACACACAGACACACGCGCACGGACACACACACACACATACACACACGCACACACATACATGCAGGCAAATCCACACACATATATTGCATACACACACAGGCACGCATGTGAATGTACACACCCTCGCAAACATACTTAAGCACTCGCACACATGCGCGCACACATGCACACACAAATGTACACACATGCATACAAACACACAAACGCACACATACAGGGCACATAAATTAAAAAGGGATGTTCCATAGTGAACAGACGGGGATAGCTGAGGCTGACAGGACAGTATTGACAATACAGAGTCCTGGGATCCTTCCATACACCAAGCAAGCCAGAGCATATCCCAAAAAACAGAGACAAAGAGAGAGACTAAGGTATAACCTGTTCTTATCTGATGATTGGTGTGTCCAAAGAAAACAGGCACAGTTAGAGAGGGGAGGTGAAGAGTTTAAGAGAGCTCTGGATGTGCTGATGGCTATAGGTGTCCTTCGTCTGGCGGGGAGGGCATAGACCTGGTGTAGCTAATCAAGTGGTCTCTCTTATACAAGGGTTCTATTTAAGGTTTGTATTCAGATGGAAATCAGAATAAGAAAAAATAATGGTGAAGAATTTAATATGAATCTTGTCGTGTACATGCTCCAAAAGGAGCATACATACATATATCCAAAAGGGGTCAGGATGATGGACAGGTGCACGTGTTGAGAACCGTTCCTTCATTCCCAAGCATTAAAATATAACATGTGTTCTCTGGGGCCTGTAATCCCAAAATGGAATGGAAAGAAGGTATACTAATGAATCTCTGACTCATCGCTGATCGATTGAATTAATTAGTCTTCTTTTAGCAAGGAACATGAAAAATAATTGTCATAATTGTTTAATCTTTCTGATTAATCAAATCTATGGTTTATTTTAAAATGATATTCCACTTCACCCACATACTGTCATTTGTTCAGTGAAATTCATTACTACTGTATATTATAACCTTTCAAGATACTATATGTTTATTGTTTTTTTTTTTCTTTCTTGGTCAATCACAGAGCAGGGATTTAATGTATAAAAAGTTAACTTCAATGTCTAGAGTTCACAGATATTTTCTTGTCTAACTGCAATTTTGTAGCAGTGTATTGGGTGGTATATCTCTATCACAGTATTTTCTAAGCCTCTTAACACCGGCATGTCAAGCCTTTGAGTGTTTATGTGGACAGCCAGAACAAGCATTAAAAGGAAAATATGTTACCCATTGCCCTTACATATGCTGTTGACTGTAGACAGGACATAATTCTTTTCATGGCAGTCCACATGCAACAACAAATTGACCAACTGGAAACACACACACACACACACACACACACTTGATACTGACTAGTGTATGTCAGCAGGATGATTTTTGGAGAAATAAGATGTAAAGATGCTCATTTCCATAACAAAACAGGCTGACAGAGACAAGCTTATACTCAACACATGCATTTTATGGGTCAGCTCATTAGCATGTGGAGATAAAGGCTACTTCAGGACTAATCTAATTTTCTTTTGTAGTTTAGTGCTGCGCAATTAAAAGGCACTTTAGGCTGCTACTGGATGAACAGCTATCACCATAAGAGTAAGCATTCTTTGGCAGCAGTATAATAATCAAATATCAAGATGTTGATACATCAAAAAATAGTTGAGTGTGGTAAAGTATTTTCACAGTGATAAATATTCATACAATACATTGTGCTATCAACACAGTGATAATAAACTTTCAACAAACCAGAGCAAATGACCTAACGATCTTGTGCTGGATAGCTATGAGAAAGTTCAAGAAGACACATTTGTACTTCCAGTACAAATTATGTGTGACGTGGCAAAATTAAAGAGTGGACCTTGTTGTTCCATTTCAAAATCAACACACAGACTGCATAAGTCACATATTTTAAAGAACTCATCTCTTACATGTTTAAGCTGGACAACAAAATATCATGTCCACCTGTACAACCCAAACAAGCAGAACTTTGGCTCCACAATAGAGAGGCTTGGGGGGGGGGGGGTGCAGCAGCTGAGGGAAACGAGAGGCGAAAAACCCCCAAACAGCACCCTGATACTAGCCTCCAGTCTTGTCCATTCAGCCTGTCCACTTGAACCCAATGAGGCCTTTGCACAATTATTACAATCACGAGGCTGATATAAGCTCAGTATCACAGGAATACACCAGACTACAGTTTAACACAGCGCAATTAGTCGTTCCGACAGAGTAGAATTACCCCGTAAATTGAGAACGCTCACAAATAAAGGCCTGGAGAGAAAAGGGGGTGAAAGTAAAAAGGACGGGAGTGAGGGGGGGAAAAAGAGGGGCGAGAGAAAGAGAGAGATTAAAATTGCTTGAATTAAGTCCACGCTCGGCCTATTCTTTCAGCATTCAGGCACAAATCAGGGCTTTGTTTGGCCCGCTGTAAAGTAGTGTCAATCATCTCGACCCGTTTTTGTACGACAGGAGAATTTATTATGAATTTGCTCTTTCACATAATGAGGAGCCCGCGTCTCTACGCTAAGAATGGGCAATGGAGACCGAAGTTAGCCATCACCAGGCCACTCGCGCTCTGGACCGACATCAAAGTGCCAGAGACGTCCAATCAGATTTGTCTTACAGGCATTACATGATGAATGTGGTGTGGCCGTGGCACAAAAGCTCCTTTGTGCTGCCCCCGGAGCAGAGACTATTCACAATCCGCAACAGCCAGCCAGAGTGGAAGTAAATGGCAAAGGGCCTCGCCAAAGCATCCAAACTTCTGCGGGACAATGGCTCATGCAAATGACGGTTCCCTGCAGCACCGTGGCGAGGACCCTGTTAGGTCGTCAGAAGTTTAAACCCCATTCAGCGGGGAAGTGTCATGTCAGTCAGAAGTGTTGGGCTCTGAGCATTCAGCGTTTTCAAAAAGGGAGGGATTACCTTTTTTTTCTATTCCCGGGCCTCAAAGACAGAAAATACAGGAGTCTAAAGAGTCTCTTTTTTTTCCAGAGAGCATGCCAAACTTGAAACCTGATGGCTTGTATTGCAGAGACGGCATTCTAATACACAAGACAGGCCCCCTGAAATTAGCTCGTGAGTGGAGAAAGAAAACAGAGCCCGACTTTCACCGAAAATAAGACAGCCATTGTACAGATCCTTTACAGACAGGTACCATGTTCTAAGAAAAGAACATGAATAAAATGGTGCAACAAAATGAGTAGGAACTGAATCCATTTGTAGTTTGATAAACTGTCCACTGTTGCAGATGCTGGGGGAAAATGTGATTTCAGCATTCTGGGAGTCAAAGCTCAAGTCTGATGTGGCTAAGGGTTAATGCCAGGGCAATCCAATACCCTTTCATACAAATCTGACTTCACCTGCTCTGGTTCAGCTCAGAATTAACTTGACTTTGGCATGAATGGCCTCTCATATGGAAGTCAGGAGATACTCTGCTCCTGCTGAACTGAACTGAGGTAAAGTTTTCTGAGGCTTTCATAATTTGTATGCATCAAAAATTATTCTTGAGATATGGTTAATGC
This sequence comes from Megalops cyprinoides, assembly GCF_013368585.1. Lineage (NCBI taxonomy): Eukaryota > Metazoa > Chordata > Actinopteri > Elopiformes > Megalopidae > Megalops > Megalops cyprinoides. Next base: position 10,128,112 of record NC_050595.1, read on the forward strand.
AGTTTTACCTTTGTCATTTTTGTGCATACAAGGTTTTTTGTTCCATCAGAAAATACAATTCGCACATCAGGTTCCCCCAACAGAAGGAGGGAATATGCTAGCTTTCCAGACAGTTAGGGTCATGCCAAAGTGTAGCTGATGTTCTCTGGAATTATGCTCCCCTTGAGAAGAAAGAAGTTTAAAAAAGCAGGTGGTAAAAATAATGCTTAATATTTTTATGTAATTTAATGCAACACTCTAAAGGCTTTTCATTAATGCCTCCTTAGCCTTACAAAACCTTAAAATACAAGACATATGTCTTGTCAAGCATAACAGCTAAATAGTACAAAGTGGGAATACACTTGAATCAAGGAGAATGGCATGTTTTCACATCACATTGTATGAAGGGTAATGGATCAGTGTTTCATGTTAGTTTTGTATACAGGACTGTAGATAGAGAATGTGAAACATGGCTGTCCTAAAGGAGGTGTGGGGGGGGGGGGGGGTAACCACTAAATGAGGCTGAGGCTTAGTGGGTAAGCACTAAGCAGAGAGAGGGCCATATTAAAGACGGGGCTGACTCCACACAGAATGATTGGCTTGTACAGGCATCAAGTTTTAGAAATGGACTGAACTTGAAGACTGGAACATGAAGAGAAGGACTGATGGCTGATGATCAGAGTGGATATTATTGGATTTCCTTCCAAAGCTCCTAACACACGCTTTGTTTCTCCCATTGGGGCTGCTGCATTGTCCATACTTGTGCAAACAGACTGCAGATACTATGAAGTTATCCACACTGTATGGATTACCTTGCAATTTTTCCTTTTTTTTGTTCTGGGCGTGCTTAAAAATTAACAGCTCTGCTACTGCTTTTCAAGGTTGTTCCCCCATTGGTGTCCCCTCTCCAATAGATGTCACATCTCTCATTTGTTACGAATGGAGGCAATTCCCTTTGTCACTTTGACTTATTTCAGCTGCACCTGTTCTTAGAGGCCAAAAAGATGGATGGCACAGATCAATGATGTAAAGGGCCCCCGTGTTTCTGAGCAGGCACAGCAAGGGCGGCTACTACTGGGCCTATCCCGGCAACCACCAGAGCCTTAGAGACCTGCTGCTGGTAGGGACCATTAACTGCTCCACAATCATCATCAAAATGCATTACCAAATAATCTGGTTTGTTCCAGTCAAAAGGGACTGTGAGGTCAGGTGGGCCCATAATTGCTCTCAAGGGCTAATGTCAGCAAATGATATTGTGTATTCCATAGGTCTGTTAGCATTCCATATCTAAAGACTAATAACTGTCACGTTTCAGTGAGACAGAATTCTACAAGATAGATTTTTTTTTTTTTGAAGGAATTGGGGTAAATTTGTGTTCTTTAATTCTGAGGTTAACTGAAGACATTAACTTCTCCTATTGCCCCCTTCAACACCCCTTTTGATGAAGTCTCTCTGAGGTCTCAGATCGGCAGAGTCACACCGTGGAAACATGAACTTGAACTAAAATGGAACAATAGAGTAGCCTCAAAAAAGAAAAGAAAAAAAATTATAAAACAATAAACACTCAACAGACATGCTTAAGTGATCCACCAACCAGGTGTTAAAAGGGTCTGTTATCCATTCATACAACAATTCTTTACAAAGTTCAGAAATAGCATGGTCCAAGTAAAGAACTATAAGAGCATCATTTCATTACATAAAATCTTTGAACAAGTTTAGGACTGGTATTTATCACTGTCCACATAGTGACAATTTTGTGAATATTTATACTTTTACATATTTGTATATACAGATTAATAAGCAAGTCATTTTAATAGTAAGTGAAAATGTTTCAAAAAAAACTTGAAAACTTTAAAATCACGTCTCATGTTTTATTATTTTGTGTCCAAATAAAAGTCTCAAATCTTGAAACATTTGATTGATTCAGTCAGAGACTGAAAATAATAGTAGCCTATTCATTGATATAAACATATATTTATCTGTGTTTATTCCCTATCTTGCATGCTATGTCTTTCCAAACAACCTCACATTCCCCTATCCTAGATTTAAGTAAAACTTTCTCTGAATATGTTCCCTGGTTTATTGGCCAATATCTCATCTACCCTTTCCATTTTGAGATTTAGCAACAGTTCATTGTTTAAACGGCATGAATATGTTCTCCGTTTTGTGGAACCCATGGACTCTCAAGGAAACACCAATCAAACGCAAGCGCTTGCACTTTTGTACAGGCGTTGCCATTGCCTGACAATAAAGGACATTAAAAATAGATTTTCACGCATTCTCTAATGGTGCAGCGGTCCTTTTGTCATTTTTCTGCTGGCTACCTGGAATATCAGCGGTTATATAAAGCAATGAGCAATTGCTGTCATTAATCACTTGTTTGATTTTTTATGGCTCGGCCGTCAGGGCTGATAAACGAGGACGCGAGCCGGCAGCCAATAGGCTGGCCGCATGTTAGCCATTGAGTCGAAGCGCGTGGCTTACACCTGCAAGAGAAATGAAACACGTGGGGGGCACTCAGCAGAGGGCACTGACTCCACACACTTATCTGGAAATCAATGAAAAACGACTTCGCGCCTCACAGGCGTGGTATTGTGACGATAAAGAGTAACCTTTGTGAAGGAAGACATTTTTTTTCTTTAGTCAGTGGCAATGTACTGGATATATAGCTTAACTGACCATTTACAACGTTGACCTAGGCAAAAATAATGTAAACCATTTGCATACATATACAAATTTGCAGATTAAGTACAAAAAAAAGTTCTGTCTCGTTCTTTCTCCCCACACAAACACACACACACACAATGAATTATTACAAGGTTATTCAGTTCACAACACAGAGTTGTTCACAGGGGAATGTACTGTAATATGCACACACGATAATGGTCTATTCTTAACAAGAGAGAAGGCTTCTTAACTGTGTCAACAAGCAGCGTCAGCCAGCAATGATAGGCGACCCTAAAACATAGCAGTTTACAAAAGGCATCTAATGTTTTCATTCAATTTCCGCCTGTGAAGTGGTGCTGACGGTATTTTTGTATGCGTAGGCTATCAGCACCTTCAAATTCTAAACACTAAACTTGCATTTCTTATTTCAGTATCAATGATGGGTCTCGACATTTGAAGTTGATGTTATAGCTCCAGTTGAAATTCAGTTCGTTATTCCTTTTCTGTTCCGCTTGATTTCTGCAGCGATGTTTATTTACAATACAAAAGGGCGTATAATACGTATAATGAGGCTCAAAAACGCTTACAATAGACTGGACAATGGGGTTTTGTGGTCCCTGTTTTGAAGGAGACGGGCTATTTGATTGGGTTATGTGTGCGAACTCAAAAACGCAGTTGGGGATGCAAGTGTTTGTCGAAGGCAGCCGTTCTTTTAGACAGAGCTTAATCGGGAAACAAGAATTTTGACCTGATGCATTGTCTGACTTTGTCTTCTGAACAGTATTTTATAGAATCCTTTGAAGAAACTGAGTGACCCCGCCCCCTTTATATTGGCTAAAGAGGGAAAGGATAAAAAGAAGCAATGCATTGCTTGAAATGTCATATTGCTACAATGCAAACAAAGCGCAATGCATGGTGTGTGTGTGTCTATTTTATAGATGGTGCCGAAGTTCACAGCTGCTCCGTTAAGATTTCTACTTCATTTGTTAAAACCAATACACTAACTTTTAAACTGTCCAGGCTGCCACACAAGTATATTTACGTGTGAGTGTGTGTGTGTGTGTGTGTGTGTGTGTGTGTGTTATTAATGAAGTACAAATAGATGCTTAGTCAGAACCCCCTGTAAGAACCTGCCACATTTTGAGGTTGTTCATGATAAGTAATATAACTACTTTGCTGCTTTCCCAACATTTCACATTAAATATATTGCTAATGTGACAACCTTACTTTTAAGGGTGAAGTATTAACAGTAAATAAGTCCAAACAAAAACATGTAAAATCGGTAAACCGGCAAACTGTGCCTTGAGGTGCAATAACTACATTTCAACGAATAGCAGAAAAAAAATCTCTTCTTTTTGTGTCTGTTGTTTTAGAAACTAAAATGAGTTATTGTTATTAAGGTGTAGACCATGACCATGACCATGCTGAGTTTATCTTTACATTACATTGAGTCCCAGTACAGTTAAATGTCAATCTTGTCTGGTCCAATTTTGATTTTTGGAAATGTGCTGAGAAGAGGAGACTGATAACTGGAGGACTGGAAAGTACTGAGAAAAGGATGCTGATAATTGGAGGATTGGCACTTCTGAGACATAAACCTTTTTAAATGTCCTCCACATCACACATGTGTGCGCATACACACACACACAATTAAATGCATACAACATTGTGAGCCATTCACATACTTCTACATTCCAGCTGTTCAAGCATTCACATGCTTTTGATGGCCACTCATTTCCCCTTCTACAGACTCTGAACTAAACTGTTGAAAGCGTTTAATGTGCTTCTCATTGAGTTTTTCCTGCAGTTGCACTTGGCATAACAGTGGGTAGTGTTGATTGAATTTTCACCAGCATATCCCTGACTGCTGGTTTTATTACTGCATCCTACTTACTGCATCTATTGAACAAACCAAACAGTTAAAAAAAACCCAAACTAGGAACAGTCGTGAAATAAATAGCAAGGTGGCAGTTATTTCACTTTTAATGTGGAAAAAATAGAACTGCACTTATTTCAGTGTTTGATGGCATTGAAATTATGTGGTAAGATGGTCGATTTCTGGACTGCAAGATACCCTGGAGTGTGTGCATCTCATGAAAGCACCATACAGTTTTATAGCTATGAACACAAATACTTGTACCCTCTCCCTCCCCCTACACACACTGCACTTGTATTATTCCTGATTGTTATATTCACTACCCGCCACTGCAACTAACATAACAAATAGGAAAATGGCTTGATGAATTACAGCATTTTAGTGTTGGTCTATGTTCATGGTTATGCACACTAACTGCAACTGATCTGGGTGTAAAATTCAGCAAGATGGCATGTTGAGCCATTCAGCAGAGCCATAGACTCACACATAAGCATCTCCAAATCTGAATTCACAGTGGTCTGGCTCACCCCTGAATGTGATGGGAGACAACTAATGTGGGCTTCAGTACAGCTCCCAAAAGAACATAAGGGCTCAGTATTATACCCATGCATGGGTGACAGAGTGGGGGTGGACAGGGGGAGGGGGTACGAATGCACAAGTATAGCATGAGTACAACCTTCCACCTCTTCGTGACTGAGGACCCCAAAGGTTGCCAAACTCAATTAAAGGAAGCACAAGGTATAGCATAAATAGAGTAATATTTATTTATAAAGCCTATTTTACATAAAATATGATATCTCTGTCAAAAATGCTTATGTACACTTTAGTATGAAAAATTGGGAACACAAGTGCACATGAAAACTAAGTCTTCCATAGAACGTAAAACCATTTAAAACGTTTTTGCAATGGAAGAAACAGTATTTCTATTACAGTCAATTCAAACATACATTAAAAAAAATCCAGCGAAGTGAAGTGATTTTCGTCTCTTCCCTTTTTACCTCATACTCGCTCAAAAAGCGGCATTGTTCCCGAAAACAAAAACAAAACATTTTTTGCAATACAAAAATAAGTCTTCATATAAATTCAGTGAGAAGTATGATACAAATGAAATCAGAAACAAAATGTACATCAACAAACAACTTAAGAATAAAATGAAATTTAGAGTTCTTGTTGATTTTCCAGCACATCCGGCTCGCGAGCTAAGCGTGGTAGTCCTGTTCTGGTCTGTCACCCTCCTCGCTCCAGACCTCCTTATCACCTTGTCGATAACAAAACCGTTACGACACCACATTCGTGTCAACGTGGAGACATATGCTAATCTTCATGGTTCCGACTACATACAATTAATTGCACTTAGTTTAACAAAATTAATTCCATTGGCTTTTGCGGCATTTCCTTGTCCTTGGAGGCTTTGTCCAGTAGGTCCAGGCGAGCAGTGATAATTTCCGCTGTAATGCAAAGAGTCACCCATGGACCGTTGTAATCCCGTTCTCCCGTCGCATGGCAACACCGAAGAGAGGCGCTCAGGTTGATTTTTTTTCTGTCGTTACAACTTTCTGCACCTGCTTGAGAGAAAGGGAATGACTTAGAACCAGAGGTCTGGGTAAACAAACGTATTTGATCAAGTATTCAAATTAAAAACCTGGAATCAAAAAGTTTTACTAAAAGCATGGCAAACAGCAGAACATAATTTACGTGAATAAATTACCTGATCAGTATCTGTCGAACCAGGTCGTGAAATCCAACAGCTCTTGCTCTTCCGAACTTAGATGCTCGTAGCTACCTTCGTCTGAGGAATAAGTGGAATGAGGCGATTCTGGGTCCGCGGAGTAGCTATTTGAGAGTGTAGGGGACGGTACCCCGCACTGAAATGCCGCTGACACTGCATCGTGCTCGTCCAGAAGCTGCTGTAATGCACGGATGTACTCGACCGCCGAACGCAGCGTCTCCACCTTGCTCATCTTTTTGTTGGCTGCCCCGTTGGGCACGTGCTGGCGCAGCGTCTGGAAGCCCATGTTGACCTGTTTGACCCGGTTCCTCTCCCGCTCGTTGCGTCTGGCCACCGCGACGGGCTGCTGCTGTGGAATTGTATAGCCCAGTCCATTGAAGCTTAGCCTCCTTTTGCACCGGAGAAGTTCCGGCGAACTAGAGCGCTGTCTTTTCAGCACTTTGCTCTTGGGTTGCTGGCTCGTGGCGCTGGGGATACCGCAGTCCTGTGCCGAAGCTTGCAAGGTGATCGGGGGACGGCCCTCCGCGATCCCGAAAGAGTATGCACCTTGCGTGATTTGTGTTGTGGCGATGGTGGTGCTTTCCATCTTCTTAAGTAAAAAGAATGACTTCAAGAAAACGGTTGTTCAAACGCAGCCTCTCACACATGGAAAAACAAACGAGAACTGGCAACGTATTGCTCTCGTGTCCTTCGCGTGGGGCGTGTGGCTGGTGCACACAGGGGGACTTGGATCTAAATCTTAATAGCACCTTCTCCAGTGGTCGATCTGAAGCAAACTTTGGCAGCAGTCCTCTTTTTCAACACGCGCCTTACTCCCCACCCCTTTAGAGATGCACGCTTCCTTGGAAGGCCCCGCCCCGCTGTGTGATTCTTCTGCACGCTGGCTTCGCGAGCCAGGCGCGTGGCTCCGCGAGCTCAATAAACAATCCGGCGCTTTCACAGCACCAGGAGCACGCGCTGTGCTCATTTACATTCCAATATACCGAGCTTGAAAGCCCATTGGCTGATTCAAATGGTCTGCAACCGGGCGAATAAAAAAGAAAAATAGAAGAGAAGAAAAAATTGAAAGCTTTGGTTCTGAAATGTCTTTTGAATTTGACAATACACCCCTGGCAAGTCTTCAAGTTATCAGACCCTCCACCCACCCGTCTCCTCTCGGGCTTTTAAATCTAAAATACCAAGTGTGTGCTCTCCGGTATCCAGGTTACTGCTGGGGAGAAGAAAATAACTGCATCTTGTCTCTTTTGACAAAGACGGTTCCATAAACCCTTGCTTTGCAGCACGACTGATTTAAATGTGTACATCTTTTGGCATTAATCAAAGCAGTCCGTCATATGTATTCTGTTAGATAATGCACAAGCAGCGTCAGACCATCTACGAAGTAAGAATGTTAATAATGTGTACAACAGAAAATAGGAGCGTACCAAATAGGCCTATGAGGAAACTGTTGCAGGAATGCACGTCCACTTGTAAATGTATTTAATTAATACACATTATTATATACGTTATTATTTACAGGTAATTTAGTTTACACAGCATACAACAGCTGGCATGTATGCACATATTAAGTATCTTGATTTTAAACTCCCAATAACCATGGACCATACACTTTAGGTATGAATACATTAACAGACACACACACACACACGTGTGTTTATGACACATGACCTATGCCCTAGTAATAAGAGTATCTTTCCTTGATCGATTGATTTGAAAAACAGGACCAAATAACCTTATGAACTTGTGGACATATTTTTCTTGCCGCTTCGAGTATCCCCCGATCTGCTCAGGGATTGCCGTTTTTGTAAACTTCTTAAACCAAGTAAAAACATTTATTACTAAATCATGCATTGTCAGATATGATAAGTAGGCAGACACTATTTCGTCAAAGGACGGGTAGACAAATCAACCAAAAATACAGCACGAGTATTCATCTTAAAGACCAAAACATTAAATGACCATTTTAGCTCCTTGTTCGTTACATGACGAAAGTAAAATCAACCAACTTTGTTATCACGCATATTAGACACATAGGCTTTATGTATTACTATTGCAGTCTGCTCCCTAACGACAACATGTGTTCATGATCAGGATTGATGGAATTACACTTACTATTAGCAAGACTCGAACACGGAGTGTGATTAGCAATTCCAATGCATTCTTGTTAAGGATGGATAAGCAATATGGACATACAGCACCCTCTAGCGGATATTAAAGGGAGTTCCGCATGACATCAGCTTGCCACTGTCCCGTACACGGTTTTGCAAGTTGAATCAGAGTACCTTCTGTTTGGAGTTGTTGATGGTGTCGATTATCTATAGTCTATATCTTTAGTTGATTTAAGATCAGTTTTGAGTTGTATTCGCAGGTACCAGTTAACACCTATTAACATATAACGACGAGGAGACGAGTATTATTTAGAAACGATAGATTCAAATAGTGCCAGTAGGTGGCAAGCTTTGAAACTACGTCAATATTAATGGTTTGCAAGTTTTAATTGGAACACATGCATCTCTCAGAATGGTATATTCGTTGTTCGTGTTTTCCAGTAAAAATACACTCTAAAGCAATGCTGACGGAACACTGAAATCCAATGATGAAATAACTGGAAACAGTGGTACAAAACCAAGCCCCGCAGATAAGTACAGATATATGCAATGAGCACCAAGTAATGTGTTGCAGAAAGCCCAACTCCCACTCACACAAGAGGAGTACAGATCTTTAGTCTTCATCTCTTTCATCAATCAGTAAAGTTAAGGGTCTATCTTTCACCGGCACTAGCTGCCATCAATGGAAATGACCAGCCTGATGATGATGTAATAACTCAGTTTTATGGTGGATGTTTGTCATCCTATTGATTAAATGCCCAGGTTTCTCCAGAAAAACTGAGTCGTGGCCAGGACCGATCAGTAAATTCATTTTATTTTACTTTTCACCAAAAGTTCAGATAATGAGTTTTCAGACACACCTGCCCTCAATCATCAATTTCCTGCTAGTGTTTTGTGCTTTTGTGCATTTAGGAGCATAAAAACCCAACTTTACCTTACCTCACGCTGTTTTTCTCTGGTTCTGACAGTATCTTTTCACCTCTACTTCTTGCTGTCTTTCTCCATAGACAGACATGGCCAACTGTTTGACTCCATGTGTCAGATATGTTATCTCACATGTGTTTTGACTTTCATTTTATTTTATAAATAAACATGATATGTTTGAATGGGTAAAACTAGCTAAAACAACACATGAAAAAACAAAACTCCATCCCTTCTTGCAACCACCTCTCATTTATATAATCTTAATTAGGGGTGTGGCCAATCAGACAGTTAGGTAATTGCTTAACACCTGTCTGGACACATTCTCAGGCACACAAAACCTGAAAGAGGTGTAACTGATGGAAGAAGGTTTGGTTACTGCAAGCTTTGTAAGTTTTTTTAACATGAGAAGCATCAGGCAGCTTTGCCACATTGCAATTCAAATTTCACTGAAAATCATTTGAAAATCAGTTATTCAATAAAATATACCAAAGTCACTACAGTTAAAAAAAACATCTGTGAATTTCTGAAGGAATTCAACTCTACTCTGATTAGTTTCTGTCTATTTTAGCATATGAGTCACATACTTCACCATGACTCATACACAGGTTGCCCTGCTATTCCACACCCAGACAAAAAGAAAGTTGTCAGGTTTCTAATGATAAGGCAATGTAGCTATGTAGAAATCTTAAAGCTTTTTAAAATCTCATTCATAACATTTCACTGGACAGCGATGTTGGAGAAATGTCACAATGTCACGTGTTTGGAGAAAGCATATAACCTTAAAATATATGCCTTAAAAGGCAAAACTGGTAAGACAACTTGTATTGTTGAACTGGAATGCATTGTGTAGTCTCATAAAGGCACTGAAACACACCTCTGTTTTAACTACTCATAATTCAATTCAGTTTCAATATACAGTTTCAGTATATGGTTTCGCAGAAGAGTAATAAACAAAAACTGTGACACATCAAGTGCTGTCTTTAATGCCAGAAAAGCCTTGTTGTCACATGTCTCCTTCATTACCATTTTGTATGATGATTAGCATTAGAGACACTGTGTGAAAGTTAGAATTGGAACATTAGGACATTTTTGTACCAGACATGTCTGCCAGATATGAGCAACAAGACATTTCAGGATGTCCTTTGGAAACATTTATACATGTCCTGCCTGTGTACACACATCTATAGCCTACATCAACAAATAAAGTTCTGCCAACTTGTGCATGATTGGGCATTGGCTTGCCATTGGCACAGTATAATCTGAGCTCAGGAGGGCAAGTTATACTTATTTTACAGGTCAAGGTCATTAGAACATTGTACACAGTGTTGAACAGTAGACTTTAAAACCCATTTAGTTTTAAATGGTTTTAGTTGTTCTGCCACTTTATGGTTAATAGGGTTGACAAACACTTGTTAATCACATAAAGTACTAATTTCTACAGGAATAAAAACTGACTGAGCAAATATAAGAGGGGTCTATATATGTGTTACAGTATAAGTACATCTATACAAAACAGGGTTTGCTGTGGAGCAAAAAGTCCCCCCAACAAGCCTTGTTGATAACAAAGTTCATCTTACAGTTATTTCTATTGGTTACATAAATTTGCATATGTTACATTTGCTTATTTTATCTTATTAAAACACAGGTTAGGGTCTCTTACAGGGTAAATATTTAACAATAACAGACATTTATATTTGCAGACGTTTTTTTTCATTCACACCTTTAAGGTGAAGAATGGAACCATTTGCTTCAAACCAGAGGCTCCCTGTAACCAGAATGACGTATGTAGCACTTAAACAAAATGGACCACTTTCTCTTCCTGTAGCCATATAGCTTCATTCAAGGTCAGTTCTCAATTACATTGTGGAGAGGTTTCAACCACAAAGAATCGCCAATAGAGTTTATAGTGGCTTTCTGCACTTTACTTGTTTCCCTTTTACCTGCAGTAACAAGGTTGACAAGAATTTTACTCTATCCACAGTACCTTTCTTGCTTGTACATTGCTTCCCGGCTGCTGATTCTACTCCTGTGTACAAGATGTGGAGATGGCCACCCCCCACAGACAAAGCCCTGAATTTAGCCAGGCCTGCTCAGAAGAAAGCTTTGTCCCACTGTCTTATGGTCATAAATAGCTACTTAATCAACCAGGAGTTCAATTAAGATGGCAAAAGTAACCAATTCAATGAAATCAGCCGGGATACATACGGTAGTCTTCAAAGCTCATGTCTAGAAATGTACCAGGAAGCAGGCCAGACTAATTATCAAAACCTTTATCAAAAAAACCTGGCCGTTCCAGTAAAGTGTCACACTCCCTTGTACACAGACTCAACAGTTTCTAATATTCAAAACCAAATGCAAATGATCTCACCACACCTAAATATGACTGCAGGTTCCCCTTTCTGGTCTTATGGCCATTCACACAGTATGAGGTCATTCACACAAACAAGACCAACAGTCATAGTTGTCGACCATAGTTATTTTATTTGAGAAACGAACAGAAATTATGCACAACAATGGTCTGTCAGTCTGCTATTTTTTTCTGTAACAGCAAATAACGTATTGAATTGATTTATGAATGTGAAATGCATTTATTTTTGGCAGTACATTTGGCAATCAAGAATGCCAAACTCTTGTCTTCATTTCCATTATATGCTATCAAGTGTTTTTGCTCCTGTAATACATGTATGTGCATGTACACACAGCAGTACAAAGAGTTGTTTATTACAATGCTTGTCAAGCCAAAGAAGGAGAATCAGAGGAACCTCCAAATCTGCGTTTCTTATCTTTTTACCTCATTAAATAAGGAAACGCCCCCAAATCGACAGTAGACAAAAGGTTATGGCAGGTCAGACGTCTGTCTGTGCTTATTTTAGAAAACTAAACTACGAACCTGGGACCAGACTATATTAAGACTATAGCTATAATGTTATAAAACAATCAACTGTAATATTTCTGTGTAATTCATTTTCATCTGAAAACACTGCAGATTGCCACTGAGTCTTCACAGTTTTTTCGCTATTGTCCTGCAGTCAATGTCAATGTCAAGGTCAATGCCAGTACCTGAGAACTTCCTTTTGGTGACAGGAATGACACACATTGAAACAACCACCCATAACTTCCTCCCTTGTTTTCAAATAATGTTCACTTGGTCTGCTTGCTTGAATGTACAGGTTATATATTTTTCTTCTGCTAATATGGATGAAACAGCCTTTTTGACATTGCAATTACTTTGCAGACACTCTTATCCAAAGTGACATGCATAGCTTACAATTTTCAGATGTTATATATGTATACAGCTGGATAGTCACTGAGGCTAGATATTTACTGATTTGAGTTAAGTATCTTGCCTGAGAGTACAACATTTACTTTTATGCACACAACTATTAGTTTGTCCTCACAATTTCCATCCTCACTGTCTCCTGTTTTTTTTTTTTCGAGCATATCCTCACAGTGGCTTGTGTAGAAATGAGTTGGGAAGAGACTGCAAAACTGATGTTAAGATGTCTCCTCCAAGGCAACATTCAGTGACTCATTGGACTTTGTATCCCTCTGAGCTGTGAGAACAATATAAAACCATGTTTAATATTCATGCCAGGGTTGCATTTGTCAATACTACTGATAGTATAATGACTAATAAAAATACCTTTCGGAAACAGCATCTCAGGCCGATGTATATGCCCATTATCACAGAGTTCTTTCTCCTCTGCCCCCCTGAGGAAAGAAAGGTAATCAATATGAATATTTATTCCATGCTCACACATGTGTTTTGCCAATTTGTACAATGAGGCTCCTTGACAAAATAAATAGATATGTTGAAATTCAATCTCAAGAATTAGCAATAACATGTAAAAGCTGTAAGAGCTACTTTATACCTTTATACTGTGGCTTAATACTGTGGTTTACAAGCCATGTAAAGTGTCCACGATCCATAAGTTGTTGATTCAGTGAGACTGCATTTCCTGTTATTCTGAAGAGATGAAATGGAGACATTTATAATCAAGCCAAAACTTACGTATAAGGTTCCTTCCAGCAATTCCAATGGAAGTAAGCAGAGCATCCGCTTTCTCTACACGGAGTGCAGATGTACGGCCAGAGACCAGGCCACTGCTCAGTCAGCTGCATCAGTTTCGACAGAACTGTCCTGACCATGTCCCAGCATTTGTCCATGTCTGTAAATATAATGGCCAGAGGCAAATATGAGACAAACACACAAGTGAACACATACACATTCACATAATATGTTTTACTCTGCAGATATTCTCATCCACAACAATTCCAAAAGCTTACTTATTTTTATATGTTATCCATCTGAACAGCTGGGATATTTCAGGTACATTACCTTGCTTGAGGGGGTCAGGTCTTCTGCAGCGAATTACAATGAATTGATCCTCATCTTTATTCCCACACCTTTCTTTGAGCAGGACCAGTCTTTCGCCAGAACTAAGGAGGCACAATTCTTTTCCCACCCAGTGAGCAGGGTAAAATGAACAGGCCTTAATGATAAGCCTACGGGGAAAAAAACAAAATGAAAAAAAAGCTAGCTAGAAGCCACACTACTCCTACAGTCAACTTCGCATAACAATGTGTTGATCCTACCTTGCAGAAGCTTGAATGCTATTTAAGGAACACACAATGGTACAGATAACTGCAGTCGTTTCATAAGAACCACAAGACAAAGTAAATAAGCCTCTTTAAAACATGGTGTGTCTATAGGAAAAATTCAGGATGAATTATGCTCCTGGGGTCAACTTTAAACTTGAAGTAACAGAGACATACAAAACAGCATTACCTGTGGAAGAGCCCATGGGGGATCTCTGGGAGGAAATAGACCCGAACCTCAACTTCATCATTCTTATCTTCCCCCCACATCTTCAGGACTGTATTATTGTCCTGAAGGTAGCTTGGGAACAAGCAGGCATCTTTTGGATCGTGTATGGAGAGGTCTGAGAGCTTCCACATTTTATTAGGGCTGAACTCGGGGGCTTCTGGATTGAGGGGGCTGCTAAACTTGGTTGGAAGACAAATTTCGAAGTGGTGCAAAAGCTGGAGGACTTTCCCATCTTCTGTCCTGGTCCCAACTATCTCCTTCACTACGTCCTCGTCATCCAGCTGGTGCTCTCTCAGGGACCTTCTCAGCAGGACTCGTATGGCTACATTGTGCAGTGTGGCTCTCGCTTGTAAGTCATTGATCCATTTGCTTCTATGTATGTCAAGAGCCCTTTCCCGCTGCAGCTCGTTTCTGGGGATGTCTTTCAGTTGTTTCACCAAGTCATGTCTCACAATGGTCTATGTCAAAGAAAGTTGAAAGAAATAAAAAGGAGGAAGCGGTAAGTGCTGGGATCAAAGAATGTTAACTACTACTTGTTATCTGTTATAGCATATGCCATCAATACCCCCGGACATAAGTTCAATTTTGGAGCAATGATGGTAGCTATTCAAAGCATGCTGACATAGAAAACGAGTACATATATGATCCATGAAACCCATATGATCCAGATGACCATATGGATCGTCGAATAACAGCGTGAATTCATGATTTGGTTTGTGCCACTCCTTCCTCCATGCAGGACACACTTACTTTGAATAGAGTTATGAGGAAAGATGGCTCCACGAACACAGTATCCACCAAAGAGGTTATCTCTTCATACCACACAATGATCCCAATCCGATGTAGATAACGCAGAATGCATTTTAGGTCTTCACGATCCAGCTCACCAAGCTTGGTGCATAGATTATCCAGAATTTCGTCAAAAGACCATATCCCTGTGTATGGCAGTACATTCATAGTTAATTCAACTTAACAGAAATATGCTTTGCAATCATCTAAGCTTTAGAAATGTTGGTTAAGGCATAAAGATAGCCCTACAGTACCATGTTTAGGAGTGGCCTCTTCTTTTTTAAGGTCTTTGATTGATAATTCTACCTCTTGAAATTTACGTGGCAGTGTCTTCTCTATGTTAGGGAATAGTTCTGTCTTCTGCACCTGACATAAAATATGGTCTTGGAGCTTTGTAATTTCTTCAGGTTTTGTGCAGTCAATGGGTATGAGGCCAATGACCTGAGCAAAACAGACGAGAAATGTGCAGTTAATACAAAATCCAAAACATTTTCATGAGTAAGGTTAGATTGTTAAAAACTTCGGGTTCTTCAGGGTGTCAAAATCCATCTCTTAAAAGATTCCCATAAAGAGGCACTCCATTTGTACCACCATTTTAATTATTTCAAATGCACCTAATTACAATCAAAGCAGGCCCTGTCTTCTTTTAATCTTCAGAAGAGGAAGACTCAGAAGGCCTGAGCTGAAACCTTTTAACATGACCCTTTCTGATTATAGCTGACCTCTTCCACATCAACGAAAAATAATGAAACCCGAGTGCTATGAGTCTGGGATATTCACACCTCTTTCTGTACCCACGTTTTACAAGAGGTGAATTCTGGTAGCGAATCAGACCACCAAATTTAAACACTTGCTGTCCCATGGAACAGTAAGCCCATCTCTGTGCATTCTACCTTTAGGTGGTACTCAGTAAGCTGATCAAGGTCTCTCAGGTGATCAGAGAACATGGCAGGATCCTTCTGTTCCTCCTTGATGTTTTTTATGCGCTGTTCCAGATTTTCCCTCCGTTCCTCCAGCATGTCCCTGATGCTCATCTCAATGTGCTCCTTCTTCTCCCGCACCTCCCCTTCATCTCTGCACTGGTCCAAGTGAGTCCCCACAAGCAGGACCACAGAGTCAGGGACCCTCAGCTGCACATTGTTGATCCAGAAGCTCACACTCTCGTTGAAAGACTGTGGATCTTTGACACTGTAACTGAAACATACAGGCAAAGGATTTTACACAGTGAATCATGATTTTTTTTTTTTTTTACTGTACAACAATTACAAGATGTGCAAAGCAGTGTAGTATAGTGGTAAGAAGCAGGACTCGTAACTGAAAGGTTGCCGGTTTGGTTCCTTGCTGGGGCCTTGTTGTTGTACCCTTGGGCAAGGTACTTGACCCACAATTGCCTCTGTAAGTATCCAGCTGTATAAATGTGTAACGTGAAAAATTGTAACCTATGTAAGTCACTCAGGCTATGAGCGGTTGCTAAATGCCAATAATGAAATGCAAAGTAATGCAAAGCACAGCCTATTATAACCATGGTGGAAACTGTAAACTGGTGAAATGCGCCGAGCTAATATTATTTTCTACCTGGCCAGATCAATGGTGAGGATGACGAAGGCCTGAGGGGTGATGAAGACGTGGTGAGTGAGGTAGTACTCCTCCTGTCCGGCAAAATCCCAGAAGAGGAAACGGACGTCTCCCATCTCCACCTCGCTGATCTCAATGCCCACGGTGCGGTCGTCGAGGGCCACCTCCACGGGCTCTCTCTTCTTTAGGCTGCGGCATATCGTGGACTTGCCGGCCATGGAAGAGCCCAGAAACATGGTCTTGACTCTGCGCATGTGGAGCCCGTCGCTCCCCAGCATTTTGAAGTACCGTTGAATGTCCTTCACCCCCCCTGCGCATACCTCTTCGGGGGGCTCCCGAAGGGGGTTTTCAGTGCCCTTGAACATAGTCAGGCCTGTGTCCAAAAAGAGACTGGCAGGAAGCTTGGTCAGGTAATTTTTTTCCACATAGAGGTCCTTCAGTTTGGGCAGGCCCACCAGAGCCCTTAGGTCCTTCAAGCAGTTGTTGGAGAGGTTCACATACTCAAGTTTTTTACAGAGATTAAGATCCGAGGGAATCTCTGACAGGTGGTTGGTGCTTAGCTTGAGGAATTCCAGCTCCTTTAGCTGAGAAAAGATGCCTTCTGGGATAGTCTTGATACTGTTCTGGTTGAGGTACAGCCTTCTCAGTTCACGGAGCTCTTCTATCTCCCGGGGAAAGATGGAGAGCTCATTCCGAGATAGGTTGAGGTCTCTCAGGTGGCGAAGTGCAGAGATCCCCTTGACGTGTTTCAACCTGTTGTGCTGCAGGTCCAGGCTCCAGACAACATCACTCCTCGCCAGAGCAGCTGTAGGCAGCTCTTTGAGCTTCCTTTTTGAGAAATCCATTTTTTTCCCCTGTTGACTGCCTAGAAGAAAATTCAGTGTTCAGACATTTCAATGAAACCTTTTATAGGTTTATCAGGCTTGTTTGGCATATGACTGAGTCCAAGGTTTTCATCGGTGATAATGGACATATTTTTTGGCCCATGCGTCATGATGCCTCGGGCACCTATCACAGCTTATACCACAAATATTTCTTCTGCTCCACCTGGTAAACATTAATTTTACTGGCTGTGTTTTTACTTCCTTCCTCACAATGAATGTTGTATCTCTTAAAATACATTTACACTGTACTATTGTTTCCATACATTACTACAGACATTTGACTAACATGCTTCTCACTTGATGTACGTTTGCATCATCATACTATTCTGTAAAAATGGACAATACACTGATAAAATGTATGCACTTTTGTTAAAATTCAGTGGCAACATAGTCTTGCTGAAAATCTCAGGACAGAACGAATGTGTGAAAGACAACGCTCAGCTCAGTGATTCTGTGTAACTTCTGCTTTGACTTTCATTTTGCTGTGTCACTGGAACTACAATGAATGAAAGGTATTTTTCACAAAAACATACAATCTCTCAAAGACTGATTCCTATTTTTTCTTTCAACTGGTAGTAAGCACAGGCAGCTACTTGGCCATACTTTCCTCATACTTATCATATTTAATGCAAAGCACTCTGTACTTGCCGTTTGGTCGAGCCATCTTGCCGAGTTGTCTGTGATATGTACTAGCAGCACTTCCTGTTTAAACCTGTGGGTACTGTTGCGGAAAAGGGCGGGGCATTCACATGTATCTATTTCTGTGAGAAGGCAGGTCCAAAGGCTGAGATTATCTAGGAAATATATAGGCCACGGCTGGGAAACTATGACTTTTTGGCCTGTCAGTGAGTGCTGCTTATTGAATGACTGCATTTTCATGTGGTGCTCTCTCACACTGCAGACTTGCATTTTACTTAGAAGTAAACAATGTTATAATGATAAAATCCTTGAACTCTCTGGTGTTCAAAATGTACAGATGCTAACCTGACACAGGTTTGGCTGAAAAGACCTTTCGCTGCACTACAACAACTCAACCTCATTTGGAATGTTAAGACCCTTAGGATTTGAATGTGGACCATGCTGAGTATTAAAGCAAAAGCCAGTCATACAAGTGTCTGTGTAGTAGCAGTTTAAAATATACTGTCTTAATATTTAAAAAAATATATTTTTGAACATTGACTTACAGCAGTTTAAATAAAAGATGTGACTCTTGAACAGACAACTGATCTGTATACTTCCCTGTTTATTAAAGACATCCTCTACTAAACATATTTACAGTACAAACAATTCAAAAGAATCCAGTTTTTGCCAATACAGTCAAAAAAAGTATCCAAATAGATGTGATAACAGAGGCCTGCCAAGGGGACACTTAAGTATAATTTAACCAGTTTTACAAATGTATATATTATTCCACACCTTTACTAAAGCAGGAATCAGCACCAAGGAGCCATTTTATTAAGCAATAAAATCAGTGAAACAGAAATTATTTCACAGATATGTAAACATCTCTACGGTAATCAAAATCCCATACAAACCACAGAATGCATTTCACCATTCTTCTCTTTTTCTGGTTAGTACAAACTCTGTTAGGCATAAAGGGTGCTGGAGAGGAGCAGCACCGGTGGGATCACTGTTCAACTGAAATAAGAAAGAATCAAAATATAAACAACTTAAAACGGTCAGCTACCTGAACACGCTTCAAAGGCTTGTGTTGAGATAATAATTTGAACTGCAGAGTCTTATACAGAGTGAAAATTTTCACTTCTGATTCACTGAAGAGTGGCAATGTAAACATCTCACATCATACTGGGAAAATAACTGAGAAACAGGGCATTCTCTGTCCCTAAAGCCATTTGATTTTGATTTGTATTGGTTTAACGGGAGTCCTCCAGACTGTGCTAGTGTCACTGAGCACTTTGTCTACATAGGCTAAATAGGCAGCACCCAAAATGACTTTCAATTATCAGCATTACTGTGTTATTTCAGTTTTAGAAATGCTGTTTAAAATTTCACCATTTTCCAAAGCACCAGTGTTCCTCAAATCATTACAAGAACAGCACCAACCAACCAGGACAGACCTCTTAAATATTTTGCATATATAGTGTTAGTGGTTTTTGCTCCCTCCTGATGTTAAATGACATGAACAAGATAAGAGTTTTTGAAAAAAAAAAAGAAACTTCTTAAGCACCAGCGTTCCAGACCTTCCTAAATGCAGACCAAAAAGACAACACTCACAACAAGCAAAGACTAGGTGAGCATATCCTTAACTTGCAGTGAACTATGGCAGTCTTGGTGAAAAGCTCACTGAATGTTTCTCAGCACTTACACTATGGAATTTACACAAAATAAAAATTTTCAAAAACCTAAAAATTTTATGAACTATTTTCAGAAAACAATTCCTGAAAATACAGTTGTAATTCCCATGTCAAGGTGTATTGTTTCAAATCAACAGACACGACTTCAACTGTGTGTGCCTGGGATTTCGAAATCAATGAGCCTGGACTGCAACTGGATGCTACCCATAGTACAATAAAACTCTATAACTATAAAATGACAACCACTCTGGAACAGGCTGGCAGAAATTTAATTTTTAACTTCAGGGCCAATGTGGAACTCATTAATATGCTGAGTCTGGTATTCTACGTGAGCTCATTTCCTCAAAAATCCATCTTGGAAAACCAAGGAAGGTATAACTAAAAATACCTCTTTACATTACTGTCATCTAAATATAGTACATGAATAAGGTAAATTAGCATTTCTGGATGTGCAGTAGTTCTATATCTTAATGATCAGAAAACACTAGGACTGATTACATATGGAAATATCTTAGGAGTACCAGGATACATCAGAGAAATCATATTCTGGAGAAATTTATTTCACAGAGACCATTTTGCAAAAAAAAAAAAAAAAAAAACTCCTTCACAAGTACACATACTTAGTTGAACAGGAGCCAAGGCATGAAACTGTAGATCTCTCACAGTAGCTTATTTATGACATACTCTCTAAGTCCCTGACATACACTGAAAAATTAATTTGATATAAACTATTAACTAAGGGTTGAATTCCATATATGTCTGATGAGTAAGGGGTGCACAATTCACCTTGTCTCAGAGGCTGCTGGATGGACGAATTCCCACCAAGGTTTGATCACAGTATTTCACACACAAATCAATTCAAATGTATACAATTGTTTTGTGTCCGTTTTCCATTCAGCCACAAGGTAAAATAAGAAAACTTATTCTTTGCTGAGAAAATCTCCACCATGGCACCACTTGCTGAGGTGTCTCCACTTTTATTTAGACCACTGACTGCTGGCCTACCTTGTTCATTTCAATGATCTGGTGGTTTTCTTAAAAAATAAACAGAAATTAATTGCAAATTAAAAGCACCTCCAAATGTGATCTCTGCTATCCTTTTCCCAAAGGATTATATCTCTGAGGTCTTACATTCTTGCTATCTGTGCACATACATCCTCAGAACTGTAATTAGATGCTCTTGCATGCTACAGTATTGTGACTACTGATTTTGAAACACATATTTATTTGAAAACAACACTATTCGAAAATAAAATAAATTAAAGGGAATACAGCTGCAAAAAGCTGTGTCTTTTTGTAGAAAAACAGTACATACAAATGCAGTTTTTTTAGAATCTTTTTTAAAGGTGAGAATGTAGAAAGTGAGTCCTAATGTTTTCAGAGAGACAGGATGAATTAGGCTGAGGACACTGTTTCAACAATTCAACAAGTGTCAGGAGTATCCTATCATGCGTCATAATACATCATGAATAATAAAACTCTGGACACGTCTTCTTGTCTTTTCCATTTTTCTTAAAACAACTCAGAGGAACACCTTGGGCGGCAGCATCACACAGGATGGCTGCCCACAAAATCATTTTACTACGCATAAAATGGTAAAATGTGATTTCCAGACACGGAGGGAGCTGAAGGGCTGTTGCCTGTGGAGAAGTTTAGTTTCCCCCTGGAAGTCAGCAGGTTTGTGTTGTCGGGGGCATCACAGGATCCCCTCCCGCCTCCTGGAGCCGCCCCTCCTCCCCAGGGTTCCTGTGTTTCCTGGCATGCTTGTACTTATCCACGTATGCCTTTACCAAATTGGCAACCTTTACTGTGTTGATCTCCCCACTTCTGCTGTGGCAAATCTAGAAAAGAAATAGTACATACATAAATGCCTACAGTTACCGATTCATTAACTTCATACTGTGCATAAAAGTGAATAAAAGCATGTTTTGTCCATCTGACAATGGCCTTAAAAACATGATTTATGATCACTGTAATTACACTAAAAGATCAGGAGCAAATTGTTGCCTCAAAACATGTCTTCCTCACTCTCTTGTCAACAGCTGAAACCAATGCTAACACACGGATCTCTGCGTCAGAGCACAATGACTGCCCTTCACCAGAGTAACCATGTCGTATGCTAACCAGCCGGATGATTAAAGACCAGGAGATCATTTCAGCTCACGCACTGACACGCGCTTACCTTCTGAACAGCTTTGCGTAGGATTTCTTTGTACTCCTCCTTTGTGATGTCTCTCCTCTGGTAGAAAGGTTTTATGGCCACCTTTACCTCCTCCACAGCCCTCCTCTGCATGTGCAGTTTCTTCATGTACTGCAGATGAACACAGACCATGAGCAGTCATCACTGAGATGGCATAACATGTGCATGTTAGATTTGATAACGGTCTGCAAATGATTTTACCCTGCTTAAAGAATTAAAAAACTCTGGTAGTCACACACTTGTATGGACTACAGCTCCAGTTCTGGCCTCCAGAGATCAACACAGAGCAACTCGGAAAGGCAACTGACTGGCAACCTGCGCACCAGCAAATTAAAGCAAAAACACTGTCATCGAGCTGGTTTATTTATTGATGAATATATTGGTCTTGTCAGAAAGCACGTGGAGTTGTTATCTGATATTTAGAAAGACAAAAAAAATGTCATGTCACAACTCGTGAAGAAGTTGAAGCAAATTACAAGTGCAGCTGGTATCATTTTGAAAGACAGATGGCAGCCATGCACTATTGCCAAGATTTCTTCAGTTGTGAACTGAAAATGCCTGCGATTCCGTTAAACGCTCATTCATGTTTAACTGTTTGACAAAAAACGGTAAACTTATCCTTGGCTTTCACCTTGTCTTTTTCGGATGAGTCCTGGATGGCCTTCCCAGTGCTGGCTGCAGACATGCCCAGCTCCAGGTCTGCCTCACATCCAGAAGACAGAAGTACTGCACCCAGATCTCCTCTCTCTATCCTGTCTGTATGCTCAGGCTGGAGGCAGGGTTGAGGGAGAGTGAGGCGGAATAAAAGGACAGAGAGAAATAGGTAAGTTGGGTCTCAGGGACAGAGCTGGCTGGTGACACAGGGATTCCACATCTGGAAGGAGGACGAGGTAGATGGGTGTGTGGGGAACATGCACCGACTCTTAATCATCAGACTGTATGTATTGCCTTATTGTGGTCAATGTCAACTCTTATAATTAAATGACAGTTTCATATAGGAATAAACAAATTAGACAAAAAAAATCCATGTTTGAGTGCCTGAGATTATAGTGGTTGGAGCACGAAGTGCAGTGAACAGTTAAAATGTGGGAGACTTAAGGTGTGTTACATCTGCTGCCTAGGATGAAATTCTGGAGTTAAATAAGTTGCTATGAAGATAAGACACCATACCAACTAGTAGGCTGATGACAACTTTTGCCAAAAACAAACATCTGCTGCCACCTTTTGGTAAAACGAGACAACTACAATTCGATACATGCAACATGCCTGTCAAGCCAAGGATTTCAATCAACACAACAGGAAGAAAACTTTATGGCAAGGATGGAAAACAGCTGTTTCAAAAGAGCCTTTGATCACTGAGAGCACAGCAGGGTGTGATCTGAATAATTATATGAGCTTCTGCATGAGGAATGTAGTGCATCAAAAGTTTAAAAGCAGCACATATGGCATTCACATGCAGGGAAGCAAATTTGAATCATTCTTGCTAAGGATGGGCCGGTGAAAGGACAAAACTTGACCTGGCCTTGACTATTCACTCTGAATAGTGCAGATTCCAGTGAGCAAGCTGCCGCACTGATACCCACAGCTTCCATGATGATTTTTTATTCTGTTCTCACCCTGCAGACTTGGCTTCAGGAGAGAATGTGCCAGTCCTGACTGCCCTGGTGCGTTTTGTACTTTTAAAGAATAGTAATTTGTTCCCAAGAATCGTGGTCCTGGCTTATCAGGGACTGCACAATTGGTGTGTAGGGGGTTTTAGGCTAAGAAGTTATGTTACTGGATTGATAAGGATCCGTTGTTGGATTCAAAGGTCTTTGCTGTGTGAAAATGAATCTCGTTGGTGGTGAACACAATGGGAAGGCCGCACATTGATTCTTATGGCCTGAGGAGGGGTAAACTTAACTGTACCTGAGTTAAGGCCTGGCTGGAGTTGGCAGGTGTGCTTCCATCCACACCTCTCTGCTTCACTGTACAAAGCTCTGAAAGATTAAAATAAGTAGTGTATTGTGGATGAGCTGTTGGCTAATATTTCCAGAATACTAAAACGTCACACAGAGCCCTCTTCATATCACACCCGACAGCGAGCATTTTGCAAGTAGTCTTCTCCGACACGCTCCATCGCCTTTCCAGCATCTCATTTCAGTTCAGCTATGTCTGATCAACCCTCAGATCAGTGAAAAAAATTCCCAAATGCAGCAATTTAGCTACAGCACCTGCCTTCATATTTTGAAAGCCTGTATTTTGTAAAGATATTTAATAACTGCTGGAGTGTGCTTGGATGCTTGAGGCCTGAAATCCATCAGTCGCTAAAAAGCTGCAGCTTCTCTGGAATGTGCTGGTTTATAGACTCATCTTACAAAGTTAAGAAATGTATGAAAGCGAGTGTCACCACCTTTATAAATTTAAGAAGGCGCTCGCTTGTCATTCGCTCATAATCCCAAATTTTATGGAAAATAATACAATATGATTCTCTTTATCCTCCACAGCCCTGACAAGACTAAACAAACAGGTTCCATATCATACTTCTCTCAAATTTCATCTGCATTATAGGTGATTTTTAAACCTTCATGTCATGTCCAGGATGTACATCACACTTACTTCTAGGTTTGTCTGTGGGGGCCTCATCCTTCTCCTGTAAGCTCCAGGTGACCCTCTTCACTGCAGGTTTGGACTTAGTGCAGGCTGTAACTGTGACAAGATTTGTCTTAGGTGTGACTTCTCGCTGTCCTTCCTCCATGACCACTGGTGTGTCCTGAACCCCTGCCTTTCCTTGATCACCTTCAGCTCCTGCTGCCTCATCAGGTTTTCTGACATCCTGGCTATCAGGGACACTGCCCACACTGATTTCAGAGGGCTTGGGAGAGGAGATCTCCCTCTCCTGTTTAACTGGGTCTTTTTCTTCAGGTCCTGTGCTCTCTGTCTTCTCCCTCTCCATCAATAATACATTGTTGGAGGAAACACTAGCTGTTCCCACCTTGAAGCTTTCCTCTGTGCCTGTGTACAGAGTAGCAGGACTAGTCTTAGTTTTCTCAGAGGATAGTCTCTTATCCTGGCAGGAGACCTGTGCAGACTCCTCCATCTTGATCAGCTGAGTTTTAAAATCCAGTTTCGTGTCTGTTCTTTTCTTGTCTTTTTTTGGCTCCTCACCATTTTTTTCCTCTCCTCCGTGAGCTGTGGCAGCAGCAACCTCCTCTTTGACTGCGCTGAGTGATGTGTTTTTTTCTGTTTTCATTTTCTTGGAGTTGCTCCCTTCTTCTGCTACACTAAGAGATGTATGTTTCTTTACTTTTATTTCTTTAGGCTCTGTGACTTCTTTGACCACAGTAGGAGAAACATTTTTGACACTTTTAACGTCCCTAGGATGTGTAAATTCTTTGACCATACTGGGAGACACATGTGTGTTTTTTAACTCTTTGGGTTCTGTTACTTCGTTGATTGCACTGCTGGAGAGAGTTTTGTCTTTTTTAATTTCTCTAGCTTCTGTAATGTCTTTGAACATGCCAGGAGAAACATGTTTCTTTATTTTAATTTCTTTAGGTGCTGTTATTTCTTTGACTGCACTGGAGCAGACAGGTTTGTCTTCTTTAATGTCTTCATGATTTGTAACTTTGGCCACATCAGGACAGATGTTTTTCTCTTTTTTAATTTCTTTCAGATCTGTCAATTCTTTGACCACAGTGGCATCAGCATGTTTGTCTTTTTTCATTTTTTTAGGTTCTGTAACTTTTCTGTCCACATTTGAAGCAACATGTCTTTCTTTTTTCTTTTCTTTAGGGTCTGTTACTTCTTTCGGTATTCCAAGAGAGACAGGTTTATGTTCGGCTACTTCTTTGACCGCACTGGAAGAGACAGGTTTGTCTTTTTTTACTTCCCCAGGTTCTCCGATTTCTTTGCTGGGAGAGAAAGGTTTGTCTTTTATAAACTCTTCAGGTTCTTTAACTCCCTTTACCACTGTGGGAGACATATTTATTTTGATTTCTTTTTGTTCTATTATTTTGTTGACTGCATTTAAAGACACGGGTTCTTCTTTTTTATTTTCTCCAGGTTCTCTAACTTCTCTGAATGTGCTGGGAGAAACAGGTTTGTCTGTAATATTTTCTGTAACTTCTTTGACCAAGTGGAGAGAGACTGCCTTGTCTTCCACAACTTCTTTATGTTCTGTTACTTCTTTGCCAAGGGTGGCAGAGACCAGTTGCTGTTTTTTCATTTCTTTAGGACCTGTAACTTCTTTGTGAGATGTTGCAGAAGGCCATTTTGATTTCGGAGAATTCTTCTCTATGGAGTCACGGCTGTGTGATGGGAAATTTTCACCCCTCTCCCTCGATCTCGATCGAGATCTGGACCTCAATTTCTTTCTGTCTTTTGACCTTGACCTACGTCTATCCCTTGACCTAGATGTGGACTGTGACCACTTCCTGTCTCTCCTCCTCTCCCTCGACCTAGACCTAGACCTAGACCTAGACCTGGAACGTGAACGAGAGTAACCCTGCCGCTTTTCCTTTGACCCCTTCCAGCTCTCACTCCCTTTGTTGTTATGTTGTTCACGACTCTTTTCCTTCAGTTTCCTCCCTTTAGATCCATCTCTGCTCCTGGAATGAGACCTCCGCCTGTCTCTTGACCGTGACCTTGACCGTGACTGTGACCGCCCCCTCTTCCCTCTGGATCTCCCAGAAGTCTCAGGCAGCTCAGATGGAGATCGTGTCCTCATCCTTTCACCAGACTGGGAACAGTGCAGCATCGTCTTGCTGCTCTTCCCTTCCATCTCTCTTTGCCTCCCACTGGTGTCTGGGCAGCTGGAAGAGGAATGTCCATCCTTCATTTTCTCCCTCTCCCTCTGATCTTCCTTCCTATTGGCAGCAGAGTGAGAAGCTGGCCTAGAGCTTCGATCCTCGGGTTTGGATTTGTCCTCTGATTTTACACTCCTATCACTCTGGTAGTTGGAGTCTTTCTGGGGTAGCCTGCTGCTTTGCTCGTCTGCATTTGCTGGATCTGTTCTATGGCTGGCTGAAGTATCCTCCCCTTCTTGAGGCAAAGGTTCATTGCTTAACTCCTCAGGCTTACATGGGTTTTGTGTTTCATCACCCAAATTCAGACAGCCATCGGTCTCTGTCACCTCCCTCTCATTCTTGGTGTCCTGACTGGATTCTGAGCATTTGTCTCTCTCCTTTGAGTCGCCCTCAGGTATTTCTGGTTTTGCTTGGTGACTAACATCATCTTGGTTAAATTCCAAACTAGAGGCTGGTGGCTCTTTTTCTCTGGACATCACAGCATTAACTCCAGTGTCAGCAGCTTCACTCTCTGAAGCACTATCAGAGGCATTTGAGTCAGAGACTGTGGGATCAAATGGGTCATACTTTTCACTCTTTGTCAGCTTATCTTTCCCTTGCACCTTCTTGCACTCAGGGCTCTTTTCTGAGGTTTTAGCTGCTGTGGATGGCAGGGGATTACAAAGAGCCCCAGGACTGGAGTGCTGTTTGGCATGCCATGTATTTCCACTGGCACTGGTGTGAAAGCTCACAGTGGAAGAGGAGCTAGTGTTTGCTGGCACGCTTGTGGAGGTGGAGGAAGAGCTGGAGAAAGCTGACTGGGTGCCTGCCCTGTCTTGCCTCTGTCTCTCTCCGCCCCCTGTTCTCCCCTGCTCACCCCCGGATGTCCCTGGGCTCACAGTCTGTTGCAGGCTGCCGTTACCCATCATGCTGTTCACACAGGAGTCCGAGATGCCATCACTGCCTTTGCTGCTGCCTCCAGGGAAGCTCTCCTTTCTGATCTTTGGTATCCGTGGCAGCCCAGACACATCCTGCCACAACGGTTTAGGAGGGAGCTTTTTCACTGACCCCCTCTCCTTCCCTCTGGAGTTTGAATCAGGTGCACTGTTTGTGTGTCTCAGAGGGGTAGGACCATTGCTTGGACCGTGTGTGTTCCAGCCTCTCTGGTTCAGACCCATTCGATTTACAGAAGGTCGCTGGATTCCAGAATTTATCGGAGTGACATGAGTGCCTCCCGGTTCAATGGAAGACATGTGGGGAGCCTGCTGAGGATGTATAGGTGTTGCTGGTGAGGACCTGGTGCTAGGTGGGCAGTGAGGTGAGGATAGTCCGTTAGGGAAGCTGTGGGAAGGTCCTGCATCCTGACTGCCATGATCTGCCTTTGACCCGGAGCTTGTCGACACCCCCACATGGATCTGAGTGGTCAGCTCATAGATGCTGCTGCTGCTTGAGATGCTGGTCCTTGATGATGATATACAGGCTAGAATGCAAAAGCAGATACATTTAACCTAATTACATATGTTGTATTGCTGTCCACCTTTTTAAAAAGCAGACATTGACCCCAAACCAACCTGGTTTCATGGGCTTTAGAGAGCCATCTCTGTTGATGACCACATCAGAACTGTCCATCAGCAGCATGCTCTGGCCAGACAGGATGCTGCCCAGTAAGTCTGGCACTGGAGAAGTCTCCTCTACCACGTCTGCCTCTGGAATATGGAGACCCCGCCTGCAATGCCACTACAATCAGACCTATGCAGCCTCAAACACAAACACACATGCCTCTGACCTCCACCACTGAACAGCCTCTTTTTTGTCATTAAAAGAGTGATTATAATATTGATACACCACACAAGAATGATGACACTATTACAATAGGAAAAACACACATGTATATGTTCTTGTGTGTGTCCTTTGGTGCTGGAGTGAGGCCAGCGCACCTTGACAGGCCGACTTGGACAGGTCGGGCCACAGGCTGGTGGGAGCGCAGGGCGGAGTGGGACAGCCCCCGTCTGTTCACATTCGGTGGGGAGAAGGGTCCTGAGGCCTGCTCCGCCTCCCTGTCGCTTTAAAAAAAATCATAGCATAGTCAGACCTCCAATTCCTCGGTGGGATTACACACAACATAACAGGAAAAGTAGGAAACAGTACTACATTAGCTGGAATGGTTTGAAGAACAGTGTGCAGTGCTGTCAAAAGCAGAGACTCTCTGGCGTAAACATATGCAGAATTAATGTGACCTATGGCGTATACGGCCTAGTCTGCGACTTACTCATCCTCAAAAGGGTCCAGATCAAAGGGGTCTCCATAGATGGAGAGGGGGGAGGGTCCAATTTCAGGGTGGTACATCGAGGTGTTGGAGGAACGCCGTTTCTGCTTCCCACCTCCCACACTCTTAGAGAATCCTGAATGAGGGGCAGGGTCCTTCTTCACCACCTAGGGGATCCAGAAGGTGAGTGCGATGTGGCATGATCAAGGTTGATCATCTCTGTTACTGATTTAATCTATAGTGAAATCTATGAATCATACAGTATGTCCAAAAATTACGAGAAAACTCCTGTCCCCAGCCAGGAATGTTCTCGGCTCAGTCAGTCCCGTTCCCTCCCTCACCTGTTTCTTCACTCGCCTGAGATGCTGTCGGTGGCTCCCCATGTCCGCCCTAGCAGTTCTGCCCTTTCTGCTGGTAGCTGAAGAAGATCTTGCCCTCAGCTTTTTAGACTTTGATTTCCTTTGCTTACCCACTGAACCTAAGAAGTCAAAACAATCCGTTGGCAGTTTAAAACAGAAGCTGAATACCTGACAGTGAAACGCTATCATCACAGGTAGCTTTCCCACAATTTATAGAGTGAACACTACACAATTTGTTTTTTCCACTAGCAGACAGTTTGTACACTGTATTTCTGGACTCCTGGGTTTTTTATTACCTGCCTTTCTTTTCCTGCTGGTTCCAGCACGAGGGGTCACACTTCGCACATGCACAGCAGAGTTCAACACTGCGTTGATTGTCTCATCCAGCCAGGTTGACTGTATCAAGTACCTGGGTACATGCTGAGAAAGGAGGCAACCTTTGAGACAACCTGACCTGTTGCACTGCAGCACAAACCTCTCCCTGCACCTGTATTCCGCTGAAATGTAATGCTAGGTAACATTTAAATTTGCTTACCTGATGCTTAGCTAGTATGCTAGGACTAGATACTGCTAGCAAGTGACGTTAACTGCCCTACAGATGTGTACAGCACTGGTGCTCCACCCTTTGTTCAATCCTCCAACTTCCTAGTCCTGATGCAACAACTGCTCTACAATGGGCGTCATGATATAGCATACATTTTCGAATGAAATAATATTTTGTTATTTCACGATGCGTTAGTTTAAATCAGAGTTATTAGGAGACTCCTCATGCAAACCTGCATGGTACGCGCCTGCGTGATGCGGTTCCTGTTGACGTTGGCCCGGACCCTCTCGCTCTGCCGCGTGCGGGCGATGGAGCGCGTCGGGCCGGTCGCGGAGGTCCGCAGACGGCTGGTGGTGGGGACAGCGTCAGCCACCAGGGCTGCCACCTCATCCTCGCTCACCTCCTCCCCACCCTGCCCTGAAACAGGAGGGTATGGTAAAGCAGTATGAGTAGACATTCAAAAAAAAAAAAGCACTCTACACTAGTTTAGCACTTAACTCAGTACCTTACTAACCTCTTAGTACTTAGTACTCAGTACTTCTCGATAACCACTCTTAGCACAGTGATGCACTTACTTGGAAGTCGATCTGGGTAAGAGTGTCTGCTAAATGACGTAATGCAATGTAATGTAGTATAATGTACATGCAGAGGCTTTGCTGCATCGGCTCCGCCCGGTGTGCGTTTTTCTGCATTGTCTTCCCACCGTTACCTGTGTGTGGGTTATTGGCAGCGCACTCTGGGCAGAACCACTCCTCCACGGGCACTGCGTCCAGCGGAGGGGTCAGACACTCCATGTGGTACCTGCCACGACATCCAGATTGGGGATTCAGGGGCCAAGCCTCAAACCAAGGGCGTTGCTGCCCTGGTACAGTGAGTAACCCGTGCGACGGAGTCAGAGAGCGTGGTGCGGGCACGCTGCCTCACCCTGCATCACAGCCATCGCACAGCAGCAGCCGGTCCTCACGGTCGCTCCGACCGCACACCTCACAGCAGGTCTGGTCAAAATCCACGTCCAGCACCTCCTCCTCGGCCTTCACTGGCTTCTGCACTGCGATCTGCTCAAACAGAAATACCGTCAGGGAAACTCACTGAAATAAACCGTGGAAACAGCTTTGGTCACAGAACGAAGGCAGATGGAAGTAATGCTTTAAGCTGTTGGTGAAAAGGTTTACGCCGTGACCTACCATTTTTGTAACTTTCCCTCCGTAACACTTTCTTAGGTGGATGTGGCTGAAGGCAATCCGATCAACAGGGCAGGAGTTTGCATTCTTAAGAAGGGGGAACAATAACATGGGAATGGTGTAAAACACTGCTGCTGTAAAACACTCTGTAAAACAAAATTTTGGTGGCTTCTGGAGACAAATCTCAGCCCCGGCGCAGTGCCCACCTTGGACCATTCTAGGATGCAGTCCAGGCAGAAGTAGTGTTCGCAGCCCTCAGGTGTGGCCACAGGTTGCTCCTGGAAGGAGTGGAGGCAGATGGGACATTTCTCTGCATCTTCGTCAGAGCTCAGGTCAGCAGAGGTTCCGCCAACAGCGCCTTCCAACCCCTTCCCAGCATCCTCCTCACCATCTGGGAAGTCAACAGTACAGAATGATGCTAGCTCAACTCAGTTTACAATCTGCTGTCCTCAAAGTCTACACACTGTAAGACTGATGTTTAAATGATTTGTACAAATACCACATTTTGTTAAGATTTAAATGGTAGGCTATAAAATGAGTGCATGTCAGTGAGTGTCTTTGAACATGGAATGAGGACACTTCTGGTAGCTCACCATCACTGTCATCGACTTCCTCTTCTTCATCTTCCTCATCGTCTTCCCCACTATCGTCACTTTCCTCTAAGTTGTCTCCACCTTCATCAGTGTCATCTTCTGAATACAGAGACATGATGAGGGAAGGGCTTTTTAATGGAATGGGCAGTGAATACATTAGCAGATAACTAAACAGTCAATACAATGTTCTAAAATATGCTAACAGACATAATCTGGCACTACAGTTACAAGTTTGAGTTCATCTTCTCTATTTGAAAAGACCTGGTAATGTTCCCTCCTGGAATGAGGAAATGCAATTTAGTGGCGAGCCATCTTGCCGAGTTCCTCTAATCAGGCCTGGCCAATGACCACAATAGGATCAGAACTCAGATCAGCCCCACTGTTCTATTGCTTTTCTCCAAACCATCTATTCCTGTCCCCCTGAGGACAAACAGAAGCTATCCCTTTCATACCCATAGCTGTTACCTGGCCTAATCCAGCACAGACCAGGAAAGTTTCATGCACCTCAAAACACACATACTGTACAGAAAAGGTGTTTCGCTAAATAATCCAACATCAGGGCTAATCAGGACATTGGAAATCCCCAACCCCTATCCCCACTGCGTTTTGTTCTCAGGTAAGAGACACAATAAGCTGACCACAGCAGCGGCTCTTTCCCCAGATCTTGATGCTGACGCTCCGATTCTCACCTTCATCAGTAAAGATGGATGACACAGGCCTTTTGCCCTTCCCGTGGGATGTGTTCTTGATGACCAACTCATCCTGGCTGTCCTCCTCATCCATGGCTAACCATTAGACTGTTACCTGCACTAGAAAAAAAATGTACTATGGACACAAATACTCATAGTAGTAGATGCTGTGCAATGTGCAGTGATACATTATACCAGATACTCTACAGACTGTACACAAAGCATATAATAACAACAGCTAATGCATACACAAACACGCAACAGTTGCTCTATAATGTGTCATTGTCATGTCAGTGTCATTTTTCAGAATGCAGAAGACTCTACGGATAAATAAAACAGTATTCAGTTTGCATGAAATAATAATCAGTGTGCAAGTACAAGACAAATGGCAAATACTGCTTTATCTTATTTCAGTGGAATTTTTACAGTGAACCAATTGTGAATATGTTTTGATATAAACTTCCTACCACTGGAAAGCACATTTTAGTGGTTTCTTCTGTCAAAATGATTGAGTATTACAAATATCCGTCCCGGCTGAGGGGAGCCAACCATTGCCGCTTTGTTCAGTCGTTTTTGGTATGTTATTAAAAGTATGTCTTTTATCTATCTTTTTATTGGTCGTAACAAAACAAATCAATTTAAATTTTCCTTGATATAGAAATGCCAGCCATTCGTTATGTTAAAGTACTAACTGCTGAAGACCTTCCTCCCCCCCCCTTTCGTAACAGAAGCACGCTGTGAAAAACCACATCTGTTTTGAAGAATATGGTTCCGTGGTTCTACTCGATGCATGGAACTACTGTGCTGCCATGCTGATTAATAGCTTGAGAATGAGCAACATAACCAGCCAGCACCAACTGTAACATGCAAGTCGAGGGTGCAAAGCATAGCCCAGGCCAAGAACAAAAGTAAAGCTGGACGTTTGATTTGTTGTCGTCTCACTCTTACCTCTTAGCCTAACCTTTTCGTATGGACTTCTGAAAGTCTCTCTGACTAAGAGCGCCTGCTAAATGACTGAATGTAAATACACGTGTATGTGCCCGGAACAAACAAGCTCGATCAAAGTTTTAGCCCAGCTGACCCTTCGCTAGTAAGGTTGTTTCTTATGTTGAGAGCCGCTTGTACCACAGCATAGCAATATTCTCCACAACAATACTGCGAACGAGGTGGTCAGCTTCTTTGGAATTACCACTTTCGCACATGCCAACTTTATGCTAAATATATTTAGAACTATAATATCTAGTTCTTAAAATACACGACAGTTCAGCGAAAAACAAAACCACGCAAGTAACAACGTTGTCAAACTGTATCGTAAACCAGCTACTTTGCCTCTTCAGTTAGAAACACTACCCTGTTAAAGCAAACTCGCCGGTTAGTGCGTCTAACTTTAGCGTTAACAACAACAAGATGATGCATGCACCTATCCCATAGCGTTACCAAACGCCCTCGTATTATTTACACGCACAAGATATTTAAGTGTTAGCCATGTTACACACCTACCCTAATCGGCTGTGCGTGGGGTAATTGTGGTATTTTTCGTTGAGTGACACTGCCGGCTGGAGATTGTGACGGAAATGGCCGAACGTACTCATATCGCTGTAACACTCTTAAAGACACAGCACAAGTTAGTGCAGTTGTCGTTAAAATTAACTCCGAAATGTGGTATTAGTTGGGTAGATTATTTATGAGAAGTAACACCGGTTCGGGCGGAAAACAAACGTGAATAAACTTTTTTTTTCACCAGTTTTTGCGCATGTTTTGTAAAATCCGATTTAGAAATCTAAACCGTCTGCATTAAAATATTTCAATTCAATCCACAGATGATTTACATTTATGATTTCTGGAGTTACAGTTCTAGTATCCTAGTAGTAGTAATTGCTGTTATAGTTTTAGTATAATTAGTAGTAACAGTAGTAGCAGTCAAATAATACATACACACATACATACATAAATCAATGCCTGCTTTGTAGTATAACGCAGTCTTTAGGAATATGTTCAAGTATACGTGCAAGCTATTCAATGAAAGGTACCGGGGCATTGCAAAGTTAACTATGCGACAAGCTCGCTATAGTGCCACCAGTTCAGCACAGAGTTAGATCAAAAATGTGAAGTGTGATCCGAAATTCTCCCCAGTATCATGCTCAGGGGCCGCTTGGGATTTGAACTCGCAAGCCTCTGGTGACAACCTCGGTGCCTTATACAGGACGCTACATCGCCGAATGAGTAAGGGAAATTCCCCTTCTTTAAGTGTTTATTCGCGCTTTGTTGAAAACAGTTATAAAAAAATAACAGGAACATACAGAATACAAAATAACACGTACAAAATTATTAACATAACACAGCAAGTATGTAAATATATAATATGGTTTATCAAAGTTTAAACGCCGAGTATTAGGCTACACCTCCTCCTTCAGATTCATCTTTCTACACGAATTTCTAGGCTATATGGGTGTATATACATTTATATATCCCACTACACTTCCTTCAGGTTATTCTTATCCAGAGAATTTGACACAGGACAGTTAATCAAAAGAAGTTATTAGTCGATCTTTTTGAAACAGTGAAACTGAAATCCATGACATACTCTTTGGTACAACTCAACACAGGCTTCAACGTTGCTGCGACGTCACAAGAACGTCGCCAGAAGGTAATGAGCACTTACTGGCGACGTTGCCGCAACGTTATGTGTTAGCTGGGTCGATATAATTTATCCTGTTTGTATATTCTAAAAACACAGGGCAGCACATCTCAGTAACGTGCTCTGTCGGTTTGTGATTTCTGCAAACGCTTCAGGCGCGCTGCGCAATGTTTTTGGACATTGCAGGACATGCACGCCCGCTCTCATGCCATCGCGCTTTACAGTAGGGCTCGCCCCCCTGTCGCTGCTGTCTTGTCACGCCGCGTCCTCGGTACGTGCGCACCGACACTTGCCTCATGGCAAAACTGTACATTGCTGGACAGAGAACAACCACTCGGCGCAGCACGGGTAGAGCGCTATTTCGAAAACGGGGCTCAGAATTTGCACTCGCGCCTCAATCACCGCTGCTGTCTCACTCGATGCTATTTTTTATCGGCCAAATCATGCAGCGGATGGTTTTGGGTGAAAAGGGACCACGGAAAGGAAACGGATGACGTGAGAATGGTTTATTCCCAAAGTAAGACGTGCAGAACTGAACGCGCCGCACCCCAACTATAACTCAAGAAAATCCACCTAACCCATTGGCGACAGTTAGCACACCCCTCAGAGGTTGTAATACGATAGGAGTCCTTATTAGGCGGGCTTTCCAGCTCTACTGTACTCTTTGATTGGGTATAGGTCAGGCCAATAACCGCTTAATTTGCATAACCAGGTCAGGTTGCAGATACAGAGGTGTGGACTAGGTTGGGTTCGTGTAACTGAACTTCTGTGATAGTGACTACAGCAATGAAAGAAAATTCAACTTTATTAAATTCGGACGTTACATTTGGCAGAAACCAATTCCTCATATTACAATAAAAGAAACGTGACTGCCATCGAAATTATCATTCTAAAGGAAGGCCTTCGTCAAGAAATAAGGAAAACTTGAGCAGGGGTGAGTACAAAGCTTGCTGTCTGGCTTGATATAGCTAGAATTTGTAGATTTTTAATTTCATCGATAAATATGAAATAGTCTGTGAATTGTAAAATACATTTTATGTCGTGTACTGCTCTTTTTGGGTAATAATTTGCCAAATCATGGTGGACTTTATTGTTATTTCTTGGAACTATTTTAACACGTTCTTGATTTGGCAAAATACATTTTTATTTTGAAATGTAAATGTAATTAAATGTCCCAAACGAAATTATAAAGGTACAGAGTTGGATGAGTTTCCAAACTGAGTTGCAGCTGGCCTTTGGACAGAAGCGTGTACTAGTGACTCCGGTGGCTTGTGAATTGTGTTATTGTGATTTATTCCTGTTCTATTTTTCTAGCTCTTCGTGGGCATTTTGGAAGTCCCTGTGTTTGATTTCCAAAAGCAGGTGAGCCACTGACTAACGCACATTGCGCGTTTTGCTCTGTCCACTGTGCGTGTGACAGCGGCTAACCTGCTTTTTGGGGTTTCGGTCGCTTTCGTGGGAATGCAGAGGAGCTGCAGCGAGACGGCGCTTGATTGCCGAAGCACCCAGCGTTTTCCATCAGACGCGCACTTGGAAATCGTTGCGCCATACACCGTGGTCACTAACGCTTGGGGTTTTTTGTGTGTATTTCGTACACGAGGTTTATTATATGGGTAAAAAACTGGTGAAATTTCTATTCCTCAATGATTGTTCTCTCACACCTTCGAACCACAACTTGTGACAAAAGTAAGTTTGTGATGTAGGCTATCTGACCCTGTTGGAACTGAATCTCAGCTTTTGAGGATTTCTTGATATTTCTGTGAAAGTGCACTGTGTCGAACTGTATGAAATGTTCAATCATTTGTTTAACAGGAACGGTCAACAAGCATTTTTTTTTCATTTTATATAGGCCCTGAAAACCATAATCTATTGTCACACTCTTCATGAGATGTTTGGAGAGCAGCAGTAGCAGAGGTTTTGCACTGGTGTGACTCACAGGAGTGCACCTGTCATCAATCCTGACAAAAACACAAAGATAACTGCATAAAGAATTTTTTTTGGTTTGTTTGCTTGTTTTTTTTTTTTTTCTTTTCCGTCATGCTGGCATTCTGGTCTTTCCGGCAGTCAGGGCGAGTCTGATCCGGTGAGAGTATGAGCGTCCTCTTCCCCTCAGTCTTCCTGTCAGATGCAGGAGTGCCGCCCGCATTTCAGCAGCTGTATATGTCACTGGTGCTTCATCATGTGCGGCTCAGCTGCGCACCGATAGGCCTTTTAAGACTATTAGGATGGCAGGGATTTGGAGCTTAACTGTTCCAGGCAGCGCCAAACTCTCCCTGATCTTATCACCATAATGCAGTTTTTTTATGTAATTAACTACAATCCCCGAACAGTAGACAGGGGAAACCCAAACAGTCAAACCTTTGCCGAAGTCTGTTGAAGACCAAAACTAAATCAACAGAGCTGAGGTAACCTGTATGTGGCAGGAATAAGATTAGTAGAAATTCTCGAAGGTGTTAAGGTGGAGTATTACCTTTGCTACCAGCCACTGTATGGTGGAATTGTTCTGCTGATTTACTAAGACAAACGTGTTCAAAAAGTGTGTCAGTTCCCACGTCTGGTTCATTGTCACACACTGACCATGTCTGTATAGTTATGTAAACAAACAGTGGGGTAAAACAGAGGGAAATGTAACTGTGGACAATGCAAAGTCAAAGGTCAACAGTGAAGAATGTGCATGGAAAATGTGATTATTTCTACATCCAGTGGGGTCTGAGGGCCACCTTCCCCAACTTATAGCATTACATTATTGGGAATACTGTACATAAGGTCTCACAGGAATTCATTATCTTATGGAATGTGGTTTTATTTTTAAATGAATAAATGTATCACCTTATTATTATGTATTATTAGGTATCACCTTACCAAATAGTGCCTGATGCTGGATCACATGACATGTACAAGCCCAACTGCTGTTAGAGAGTACCCTTGGCTATAAATGTTTTGTACAATGCATCAGATTATTCTTTTTCAACAATGTACCAGTGTACTGATACAATGTACCAATGTATCAGTGTTCTAATTTGTTTCCCCAAAATAAACCAATCAGTAAAATGAGGTGAGAAAACCAAATCCCTCAAGTTGTATGATCTCCCAACTTTCAAAAGATAGTCCATGCAGTTTTACAGATGAGATTCTGTACTCAATGTTAGAGTACATGAGTCTATGTACGAGCGGTGGCTCTTAGTACCAGTATCCATCGTCATTCATTAAAAATTCTGTTTCATATTTGATAATCAGTTATAATGGCACAATGGTCATGTATTAAGAGATTCTAAAGATCATCTGAAAACATGTTCATTCCAAAAACCACATGTATTAAGGCCTTTACTTTCACACCCATGAAAAAGGACAATGCTTAACATCGTCTGGAAATAATACTGGTCCTGGGAGAAAGCTGTGGGTCTGTTTAACCTACATATGCTATTTATACTCCAGAAAGGATAAAGTGGCTCTTTGCTCATGTGGTGAAGACAGGAAAGGGCTTTTAAATTAGTGGAACACTTACTAACTTGACACTACACACAGAGAAGCCCAACCCACATAACATGTACACTATATGGAGCCCAACCTCTTGATTTCCCCCCCAGCTGTTGTCCACTGTAGTATGTATTTTCAGGATTATGCTTTTTTTTTCCTAAGAACACCAAGTTCCATGAGAACTGTTGATATTTGCTACAAGTGGTTATCACATAGCACTGAATCACTGCACAGACTAACTGAAAAAGTGCCAGTTTCTCCAAAGAGACTGAGGAGTATGTGCACACTATTCTGAGCTAGCGGTTGTTCAACTGAGAAAGGAACTCGACACACAAATTGTCTAAAACACAAGTAACCATCTTTATTATATACACAGACAGAGTAATAAGCTTCATAAAATATTTTTAACTAAATACATACTTTGCAGTGTAGCAAACCACTACACAATATATATATATATATATGATATCAAAAATGACAGCTTTAATAACAAGATAATACGTGGTGACAAAGTGAGCAGTGACAGAAATCCGCGGGCTTGCGGTAGCCGTTTTATCTCCACGATGACTCTCTGGATGTCAGGACTGAAAGACACACAAAAATAACCGAAGTGATGCTCCAAGAGTTTGGCTTCAGAACCACACTTTTCGCTTGAGGGGCAGAGTAGAGAGCGTGCAGCTGGGGACGGGAGCAAATATTCCAGCCGCCGAGGTGCACACCTGTCCCTCACAAGGGAACACCCAAATATTGCACAGCATCCAGGAGAAAGGGCAAACACAACCCACTTGAGCTGCTAGGCAATGTAAACATGCTTGTGTACCGTTATGTGACGTTAAAGGGACGTGCAGATGAGCCACAGAACGAAAGTACAGAGTTCTGCCTTGCTTCACAGTGCTTATCTGTACATCTTAAAACAGCGCTGTCACATGATTCATGTACCACAGCGTTCTGGCGTGTATATTTTAATCACCACTATGCTCAGCACACTCTCCTGTTTCACGAATTTCAGAGATGTCAATGGCTGGTTGTTAAGTTGAGGTGCAGAGAACCATGTTATCAGGGAGGTGGGATTTTTGGGTTGACAGTAATACAGATTCAGCACATTCTGTTTCAACGAAAAAAAATTCACAATTAGCTTCAAAGTGCTAGCAGCTCAAGTTTGAACAAATTCAGGCTGAAAAGCATTTGAACCCAGCAACACAGTTCACGCGATTTAAGTCCACAAACAGTACCCAGCACTGACTTCTTACCAGACTGGTAGTGAGAGATCTGCTAAGGTTGTTTAGATAAGACACAAGCGACTGTCTCTAAACGTAATATTTAAAGAACACGGTATGCCACATATTCTAGTGCAGAGATAAAATATGCCCTCATCACTTATAAAATGGAGGACTTCATCTTAAAATTAAAGTTAAACATAAATATTTAGCTTGTTGTGGTGCCTTTAGATAATGTGTAGAATATTCACTCTTTGGCAGACCAAGTGAGACTCATTGGCTTGTAACAGTACTGCTGCTTTATCTTTGATGAAAATCTCACTCTGCCCCATTCAATAAATGAATAAAGAGCTCAGATCCCCTCGGCCTTGTTTTTTATAGTGCTGCTAGAATAGTCAGAAGTCAGTGCTATCATTAGTACAAAGGAAAAGAAGGCAGAATAAGAGACATACGGAGGATGACAGAAAAAAGGAGGTCAGAGAGAGACTAAAAATAGAGAAACAAGAGATCAGACCCACAGAAAGAAAAGGGAGGGAAACAGAAAAGCCTTAGAATGTAGAGTAGATTAAACAGGAGATCATGAGAAACAAAGAAAATGTCCAAAAATGAGAGATAGGGGAGAGAGTGGTACAGAGAGGTCCGAGGGCTGGGGTAGAGGAGATTCCATGCGGAGGCACACAGTGGCCGGGATTCCCCTGAGGGGAGTAGCAGAGGGGACACGGTCTTTTGGCAGGGCGGAGTCAGGCTGCAAGCTGAGGGCGGGGGAGGTCTCACACATACACACCCTCGGGGTTGAGTCTGGACACCAGGGGGTTCTGCAGGTTACGGGGGTTTCCCAGGAATTGCTTGGCAGTGGGACGAGGGGGCGACTCCGTGGGAAACGGGACGGAGTCTGTCAGGGACAAGAGAGACAGTTGAGGTGGCATTTACACTTAAAAGCTTCTGTGCAACTGAACACTCATGTGCTGATTGCTTGCTGGATTGATTGATGTACTTTATTAACCATTGGGAAATAATTTTTGTGTCATTAAAATGCACACCGTCAATAGAAGCAGCACACCGCTGATAAAATGCAATTACAATACAAGCACATTAGGTATGCCACACGTATCACTTATCAAAAAGTTTAATAAAAGCCTAAATAAATTCATGAAAAAATAAACACTGTTGTACGTTTCCTTTCATTTTGTTTGTAAAAGTGCTTCTTTCTGAGTGTGAACATGTCTTGTGTGTTGCTGTTTGTTGGCATGTGCATATAAGTACTTGTATGTGTGAGTGCGTGTGTGTACGTACAGTATGTGTACATATGCAGTCTTCTAAGGGTGTCTGTGTCAGTGTACAGTTGGGGCCTGCCCATATTTGGCACCAGCAGTGAGCGAGAGGGTCGCAGAACGAGAGGGTCTCAACCTTTACTGCAGGATCCTTCAGGTAGGAGGCGTGCCAGCTCCAGCTGCTCCAGCTGCTCTTGGAGGTCTGTGCGCGCTTGCGATTGGCTGGCGGGGACGCCCGCCTGCTGGATGAACTGCTGCAGGTTGCACTGCCGCAGCTCTTTGTTCAGGTCGTCCAGCTCCTGATTCTTAACCTGAGGGTGAGGGTCAGAGTGCAGCGCTGTTAGTGACCAGGAGAGGTGCTGTTGCCAAGCCTTTGGGCTGTCACTGGAGTGGCCTGGTGAACAAACGCTGCTTAGACAAAGAACTGACACAAGGCATCGCAGCTGTGAGGTTTCGCCGGGAGGGAGTTCACTGATATTCAGAATTTTAAGATCATTTCAACAGCTGTTTGATAAATACCCTGTAAAATAATGAATGTTCAATTCTGATTAATTTGGGCCTCTTTCGTGGTACACAATAAACATGTAATAAATTATTCATGTCCAATGGTCCACTCATAAAGCCATGAGTGGACCATTGGAAACTGAAACTGAAACTGCACAGCAATCACGCATTTGTAATACATGGTTAAAGGAAGAAGGATATTCTTTGTGGTCAAAGAAGTCAATTTCTCCCAAGATGCCAGCATGTAGGCATATTTCAAGAGTTGTGCAGCATTTTAACTTACACCATAAGTGGTATTATTGTTTGGAATTTTAAAAAGTAGTGAGCTGGGGAAAAGTATTTTATAATTCTACACAAAACAAGGCATTTCTCCTCTACACCGCCAGGTCCTTTGACGGCAAGTGTTCACACTC
Organism: Megalops cyprinoides; assembly: GCF_013368585.1. Lineage (NCBI taxonomy): Eukaryota > Metazoa > Chordata > Actinopteri > Elopiformes > Megalopidae > Megalops > Megalops cyprinoides. Next base: position 10,169,904 of record NC_050595.1, read on the forward strand.
CAGCCACATGGGGGCAGTAGTCCACAAAAATCTGAATCGAGGCAGACACAATCGGGGAAGATACAACCTGCAAGCGCAGATCTCCTGTCTAAATTATATAAAATCATTGTAAACCATAACTAAGATGTCATCTACATTTCATACATTCCAACTGCATCCATCTTCTATCTTTAGTTTGACACAGAAGAAAATGTATATTCCCAAACAATTCAGATTTTAAAAAAAACTATCACCATAAATTCATAAATTATCAGCAGAACACCACAAAAATGAGGCCAAGAATGAAGCACAGTGTACAAACACACACAGTGGCATCTTTATCATTTTTCTGCACATTTTTACAGTTCGGGGGGGATTTAAGGGTCTTGCTTCAAGGATCCCTTACCACTGCATTGCACATGTCTTGAATGGGAAAAAAAAATCTATTACAACCAGCATAGTTCTTTTCTATCACTCCATCTCATCCTAGTTCTCTTGTACATTACACACTGTAAAACAGCTATGTTTACATTCTTCCATTTCTGTCAGGTGCCAACAGACTATTGTAACAGTAATTATTTAAACAGAACGTCCAAAGACAGCAATGTAACCAGACATACCTCTGAGGCGGCTCTATTAAATAAACAGCAAACACTAAAACAAACATTCCTGATCTTAAAGAGACAAGACAGCTTGGATTCATACACTTTAATCATATGACCCAAAAAAATCTCAGTTGTATTTCAGTGTAATTGTTACCTGTGCTCCTTTCTTTACTTAAATTTCAGCCAAGGAAATGTCAGTATCACAAATGAATCTGTGCATCTGTTTATACAATAAGCATGTGATGCTTTCTTATCAATTCAGACAGGACAGACAGGTTGGGCTGGTTCATTCTGGTCCAAATGAAAAAATGACATAAAAGTGTAAAAATGTCAACTATATTTCCCTGTTTTTGCTGCCGCTCTGACATCAGTTTGTGAGTTGTAAGTTACCACTGTATAGTGAAGAGGTGCCAGAGGGAAAATGGCTACAGGAAGAAGGGGTGTGATGACTGCACTCGGGTGGTGTTGAGCTGGAATGAAGTGGGTGGAGCTCTGGGGGAAAGGATGATGATGAGCCAAGAACAGAGTATGGGGGAATGTACCATGGCTGTATTATTGCAATCCTCTCTATCAACTGTATATAAAAATCTAGATTCCTCTATATACAATTTATGTAAAAAATGAAAAAGAGTCCTTCCAGAGTGAGGTGGTAGAAGGATTGCAAAAAAAAAAAAAGAGATATCATGGTTTACAAAACAGTAGGGAATGAGTTTCTTCTTTCGGGATTGCCATGTAGGCCAAGTGTTCTCTTGGGTCAGAGTGGGAGAGTGACACCCCTCTCCTGGGCCAGGTCATTCCCCACTTACCTGCAGCAGTTTGTCCACTCTCTCCAGCGCCCTCTCCGTGTCGGTCAGGGAGTCCTCCAGCTCAGCCCCATGATGCTGCTGCCTCTGCACCTCCGCCTTCAGCGCAGCCAGCGTCTCCTCGGATGGGGGCGGCGCGCTCCGGGAGCTCTCCTGCTGGATCTCCTGCTCCAGCTGCGCCGAGCGGGCGGCGAAATCGTGCAGCCGGCGCCCGCAGCTGTCCGTCTTGGAGCGCAGGTCCTCCAGCTGCCTGCGCATGCCCTGCTCCCGGCCCGCCTCCACCCGCAGCTCCTTCTCCCAGAAGTCCTCGTGCGCCAGCTCCGCCTCGTTCCTCCGCACCGTCTGATCCAGCAGCTCCAGCTCTTCCTTCCGCCGGGGGTCTGGGACGGGGGGCTGCTCCAGCTCCCAGGCCTCCTGGTCCAGGGCCTCCAGCTGGGCCTGCAGAGCCTGGAGCATCTCCTGCTGCTGCAGCACCTGACGGTACACCTCGTCCTTGGACACGCCGTTAGAGGGGGCTGGGGGAGGAGGAGTGGGCGACGCTCTCTGCTCTGGGGAGTCTCTGGGCGGCTTCTTAAACTGCTTTATTTTAGTTCTGGGTGAGCAGGAGGGGCCCAGGTTGAAGGTGAGGGACTTCTTCGGCTCCCTGCGTTTCGGGGGCTCCGGCTCTGGAAGTTTAGGTAGAGGAAATCCTCTGTCTGGAGCCGGCCCATCGCTGCTGCTGGGCCCGGTGCGGCGCAGGAAGAACTGAACCTCGCTGCCCAGCTGGCCCAGTTTAGCCAGGGACTCCAGTGGCCGCTCATTAGCCAGCAGCTGCCGCTCCGTATCTCTGAGCTTCTGGATCAGAACGTAACGGCCCGTCTGACCTGTGGAGAACACAGACAGCAAATCAGAATCAGGACTTTGGATCAGACGGGTGACCTGCTGCTCTAAAATACATAAGTTATAGAACAATGTGGTCAGGACAAATGAAATATGAACCCACTCGTTTCCTTGAGAAATTAGTGTAAAGTATGTATCACGAAATGGCCATTCAGGGAAACCTGTTTGACCTGCTGACCACGCAAAGAGAGTATCAGCACAGCAGAACCAGAGACTGACCAATGGCCTGGGCAAGAGCGATGACCACATCCTCGCAGGACGTCTCCTCGGACAGACCACAAACCACCCGCACCACGCCGTCCACCCACACTTTCAGCTCCATCTGTGACACGGGCTTTTACACTGGATTACCACAGCATGGCACTGGCACGGTCCTACAGGGGAGAGAGAAGTCAAAATGCTCACAACACTGTCAGAACATTTACGCAGCGCAGTTAAAAAGCTGACAAAACACATTCAGAACATTTACAGTACAGTCAAAACACTGACACAAAGCTGTCCATTTACAGAAGTCAAAACACATATCACAAGTCTGAACAGTAACAGCACAGTCAAAATAAGACATAGACACAACACTCACACCACAGTCAATACACAGCCAAAAAATGAACAGTCAAAGTACAGTCAAAGTATAGTCAAAATAGTCATTACACAGTCAACAGTTTCAGAGTAATCGCAACCAAAAGCTAGAAAATGATCACACCCGTTGAGCCAATGACAGTCAGTCAAAACGGTTGAATTCCAATAAACAATCAAAGTTGAAATGCTTTCAAGGCACTGACAATACACTGTTAAAATGACTGATTAAAGCAGTATTTACATTTACATTTACATTTATTTATTTATAGACTCTTTTATCCAAAGCGACGTACAAAAGTGCATACAGTAAGTATAGCGACAGGTATTTACACAAAATCAAAATCGTTCATGTCAGTACAAGTATTATCTTTATAAAAACCTGTTCATTACACCTTAGGTTTATTTCCATCCCCCCGAGGACATTAATGCTGCTAACGAATACATAAAACTCTCACTTCAATTTTCAGATGCGTCACCTGTGTTTGAGTCAGGATTAAGCGTTACCCAAGGGGACATGGCTTTCTTAAGTTACCATGGTGAGAGTTTCCTTGGGGGAGCTGGTGTGCAACTGTAACCCAATTAAATGCATAGCTGATCCTCTTCACAACAGTCCTGACAGTTCAACAGCAGAAGGAAAGGACTAACAATTCAGAAGTTGCATACACTCTCACCAGCACGGCACGAAAGAAAGGACTGCAGACTCACAGAAGGCTTTCAAAAGTCATTGTGACACATGCACAGTACATTTAAACTGGTCTGTCCGGGCACAAGTGTGTCAAAATGACAGTCGTACAGCATTATCTCCTGTCTGCTCATCACTGTTTACATTCTTGTAGTACTATGCATTCAGCATCATATGATGGTGTAATAAAACAACAGATAAGTGGACACTCGCACATCCCACCTGTTTCAGGTGCAGGGCAGAGAAACTACCAAGGAAATAGAGAGAGGCCTGCAGACTGTTTTAACTCTCGAACACCTTTACTGCGCAAACAGACATCTTATGATCTGAGCGGATTTTCGTCAGACTCTTCCTGTACTGTGAGGCGAGAAACGGACACAAGCAGACATGCCTTGAGCTGTATGAGAAGCGCTGTATAAATAAAGTCTGTTATTATTAATGAAACTGCTCCAGCCTGCAGGCAAAGACTTCAGACATGCCTGGGGCAGACAGGAGCGCTGCAGCACTTACATTTAAATTTGCATGTACTCAAAGTGGTGATGTAAGAGAGAAGACAAGACTACACTTTTAATAAGAAGCTGCAATGAACCTGCTGCTTTTTTTTTCCCCTTTAAGTTTTCTGTCGCGACTGAAACCGGGCAAGTTTGATAGTTAACAATGCACCCAGTCACCCAGCTGATAGAACATGGCAAATATTTGGGGGAAAAAGAGCCGAAACTGCCGCAGAGCCCAGGATTTGCAATGCAAACCTGGCACGCGTAAAAAAAAAAAAACACCAGCGCCATGCTTCACTTCTTAGAAGGGAAGCGTGCAGACAGACCATCAAAAAAGCACACGTCTATCAGTGTTTGCTAACACAGCCTCTCACCAGTGCAACACCGGTTATTAGAAAACCACTCACCTCTAAAGCTGCAGGTTCAATACAACAGCAGTACAAATGTTTGAAACTAGACTGTCGATCTTTTGATAATGCTCATATACGACATTCATTATTGACAATCATTTTAGTTTGAACATGGCTGGGTTCAAGGTGCCTTCTAACAATGTCTGGCAGGAACATTTTAACTTCAGTTCACAGTGTTAGATTGATTTGATTGATGAAATGATGGCAATCAGCCATAAACCTGATACGAAAAAGTATTACTCTACTGACATTTGGGCTATACTTTTTTCTTAATGTCAATGCAGTCAAATGATTTGTCATGCAAGCAGAACAGAGAATAGGCATAGTTCATCACCCACCTATATAACGTTCAAAGGGACTTCAAATCCTCTTCATAAGTAGTTACAAATCAATTACATAAATCACAGATTACAATAAAAACCACTAACTTTTTTAAGTGTGCTAATGGATAATTTAAGTGATTTTTTGCTTTGGCTCATGTTGACTATGTGAGATTCTTTCCTCTATTCCTTGTGACAATTTATGTACTTTATGCACATTCAAACTCACCTCACTGACATTTCAAAAAATAGGTTTCCTTCTGATTCAGAACAATCCTAACTCAAATCATACTGGACAACTGGCAGGGAATATAATGTTTGCAGCCTAGTCACAGAAAAATTATTGTTAGCTCAAGTAAATTAATTTTTTCATTCAAGTGGTGTGTTGATGAAAATGGAGGTGGATGAAACAATGCTTACAGAAATTAGTTGCACCCTTCGATGCATAAATAAAATGCCTGAGGCCAAGTAGCTTGTCAGGCAGCTGAAAGTATACAATGGGACGGCCATCCTGTTGCATTCCATCTACTTAAAACTACTAATTTGCAACTGGATGTTAAGGCTTTGATAAGGAAAACCTGAATAGCAGCTGCTTTTTTTTGAAAGTGTCCCCTCCTACTGTCCTTGTTTCTTTTTGAAAAAGGTAAACTGTAAATCTCCTTCTCGGTATCAGTTAACCATAAAGCAGAGGAATGCTACCTTACAGGACTGTGAGACAGGGGCCTGAAACAATCTCCCTCTTGTCCCTGAGGACTCCTCACACACACACACACACACACACACACACACACAAAATCAAATCGCAAACTGAGGGAGAAACACTTCCCCCAACCAGGGCCTCAATGGGTAACCCATACAGCCAATCGGAAGGAATGGAGCACAGAGCACAGGTAATCAGAAAGGCATGTTGACACTACTCTGTCATGTGAACCCGTGAGTCCTTCCTCAGAACTCCTAACTTAACATACCAATCACCCGCATGGTGCATGCTTTATGAAATTGACACTTACAGGTAAACAAACCTCAATGACTCACTTCAAATACTTGCCATTTCTGAATATGCAGACAAATTGCAACAGTAGAGGGTTACAACATTTTTCAATGTTTTTCTCAGAATAGGCTAATCAATAATCCCAACCAAAATACTATTGTATACCAAGCATCAAAAAATGATCATATATAAACAGATGTGCAAAAATGTTTACAAAACCTATCCTGATTTTGCATACTGATTACATTTTAGTCCCATCAATTGCATTTACTGACCATCTATGACATGATTCGACCTTTGCCTTGATCTTCAACAGGCTTAACGTTCAACTGGTTAAATCCCAACATCACCTGCAATTGCATCTCTTTGACGGTGGTGCTAACAGTGCTTCATCTTATTTGCCATGTCATGGCCAATCACGAGCACTAAAATAATTAAACTCATGTCAAAAGCATTAAACCCCTATTCTTTATTTTTCTGAAAACATGCACTGTATAAATCAATAGAATGATACATTTAAGTAAGTTTAAAAGCTTACCGTAGGTGGCCTTAAGCCCTTTAATTAAACATGGTAAGATTAGCAGATGATGGATGAGTGGTTCTGTGGGCATGCCAGTTTCTCCTGGCACCAGCACCCTGGCACTCAGAGTCCTGCAGTGTCCAGCAGCATGTCTGTCTCTGCCGAGATCACACAGCTGTACACTGCTCCCACATGCTATAGCACACCCCTAAAATAATTTCACACCCGCTCCTCGCGAAGACACTACTCCCAACTGGGAACGACAGAGCTGGACTGGCAGCTACGCGTCCTGGCCTTTTATCGCTGTCAGTTTCCAGAGAGAGTGAGAGAAGGAGAGAGAGAGAGAGAGAGAGAGAGAGAGAGAGAGAGGGGGAAAGAGTGACAGACAGAGAGAGAGAGGGAGAGACAGACTCTCTCTTATCCTCTGGGCTGATTCCGTGTACCCTGTGTCTCTTCGCAAACACATGAGAAGAGACACTCCGGTTAGCACACTTGACTCTCACAGCATTTACACTTGGCTGCCTCTTGCTACTTCATTCCAACCCACTGATCCTCTCCCGACACCTCTGAACACTTCAGACCCTTAACTTCAGATATACGACCTGAGTCACTGAATTGCCTGTGCCATGTCTGTGCACAGCCATGTATGTTCTCCTGATCATTCTGTTACAACCCCAAGCGCCAGATCTACTCACGGCTCCAGAAGGGCGTCAGTCAGACCAGCCTAAGCACTGGAGGCCCGCAGTGAGGCTCTGCCAGCTGGCGTCTGACGGGCGCCTGGCGAACGGCGTTCTGTGCAGCGGAGCGGCAGGCCAGTCTCGAGGAGCAGCACTGAGCGTGTGCGCTGCACCTGTGGGTTGCGTCCACCTGGGTTGGTTTCGGTGGCCTGCGATACGTGACGAGCCCCTCCCTCTCAGAGCACTGTGACCCAGCCCCGTCCAATAGCCCCCGCTGCAATCATTAACTCCCACTCGCATTCCTCACACACTCGCCCCGCCCGTCGGCCGAAACTGGTTCTCTGCTCTGAACTATCGCCTCCTATCGCCCTGTGCCTCAGAGCAAAGATCACAAAGTGGGCAAATTAATTATTAATACTGTGCTACTACAACAGTTTTATACAGTGACTATGAAGCACAACATGGTGAGCAAATGCTTTACAAGTGACACAGACCAAAATCAAAACACCTAACAGCTAACACTGACAATGCAAGGGAACATAAAATCATGTTACAAAACCCCAAAGTCCACATTCATTATGATCTACTGAGTTTTTGTGTTGTTGTTTTGTTTAAATTTAATCAGTTGGTGAACACTTTCATCCAGAGTGACGCTTTTATACAAGCTTGCCTTTCAGAAACTATGGGCATCATCAGTGAGAAACTATTCACGTGATCCCTGCAGACACCCTTCCCAATACCGCTTACTGTCATAAATCTTGAGCTACAACGTCAATCAATAATGCAGCACAGAATAACCTGCAACCGTAATGAGTAATCACTGATGGGTCTGATGTGCATTCAAAACTAAATAATGGAGGGGTCATGAGATTGATTAAGGGGTCTGTCAGTGTCTGAGCCACACTGACAACATTTTCTGTGTCAGGCATGCTCATTGAATATGATACACTCAAACAAATAACTGATCAACCAGTCATATTTATGTGAAAGGAAAATGCCTTGGATAATTAATGGACATGAAAAACTTTTAGGAGTGTATTTAACACCGCCATGTTTGTACAGTAAGTGATACGTGTGTCTGTATGACTAGTGCCGTGTGCTCTCTCTTCATATGTCTCTAGACTCTGACACGTGTTCAGGTGATTCATCCAGGTGACCTGTCCACACCTGTGATGAGGTAAATTCACTGGCATAGCGGGGAGCCTCCCGGCTGTTTTGGTAAGAAACAATGAGGCTGTGTCAAGGCCATCACACGAATCCAAGAACACTCACGCAACATCAACCTCTAACATGCTCCTCCAAGATTCGAAACACAGACTGAATTTTTAACGTGAGAGAGAAGAGCCACCCACAGCGTCAACCTGATCACTGCCACACTGAAACAGAGCTGGTTCAGAAACGCTGGCTGGAACAGGTGCAGAACACAGGTATCCTGTGACAGCATGTTTCCCCGGGCCGCAGCACACAATAATCTCCGAAACGTCTGCTCCAGACGGTGCAGGTGCATTCAGCCAGCGGAGTTCCATATCCTGCTTGAATCTCCTGGCCAATCAGACACAAGATCAGTCCAGCCCTTTTAATCACGTGACTTGCTCTGCAGGAGCAGAAGATAGACGTGTCACCCATCCCAGATGCACCAAGTTTTCTGTGTGCTTCTATCTGGTAAATGTAATTTCTTTTTAGAACACAACTGCTTACAACTAAATTGATAGGTTGCACTGGAACAATTATGCCTAACCAAAAAGTAAATTAAAATAATAGTCATAATGAAGATGGCCACAGCATTCTTCCCAAAGGAAAAAAAATATTGTAAATTATCTTTAAATCAATAAGCAAGGTACTGCAAATTTCGCTGCTCTGCCTGCCAAAGCCACAGATATGGACTGGTTTAATTACAATGACAGCTTCCTATTCCAAAATCCTTCAGGAGGTGCTCTTCTGAAGAGGTGCCTCACATGTAAGGCTTCCACCTCATCACTGTACACTGTACTGTGCATTCACCCTTATACGTTTCGTTCCTTTGTAAGAGAACAATAAAGAATCGGGCACCACTCCATTGATTCTGTACTGATAGCCTGGGCTGCCAGAGAATCAGCTCAGCATTACAGGATTTGGTAGAACATGCCACCTGGCATCAAGCAGACCATTTAAGACAAAGGATGAAGGAAAGGAGGTCAGAATTTAGAAACATCAATTCATTCATCCTCCAGCACGTCTTCCAAGCACTTTGTTACCGTGATGCTAATTTAGAGGAAATTAGAGCTATGAAGACACCGGAATGTGGATCTCAATTTTCACAAAAACTCTTTAGGGGATTCCCGAAGGAAAGCACTTCCATTTGTATCTTGTCACATGAGGCACAGGCCTGGTTTCCAGTATATCCAATGACTGCTTGCCAACACTTCCTGCTCATGGCCATTGCAGTAATCCTCATATTTATGTCAGTAAGTTTCCAGACAACAAAATTGCTCATCAGAACAAACTGTTGCTTGATGTCTAGCTAATTAACTGCACTTCGTGAAGCATAAATCTTGTGCATTCACTTGGAAAACCTGACTAACAAACTTCACATTAGTAAGAACATTTTGCTGACACTGGCTTGGTGTGGTTTTCTTCCTCAGGAGACTGATGAAAATGTGCAAGTCTGCAATGTTTTAGCTTGCGGTGTGCTAAACACAGCTATTGTAACTCGCAATATAGCCTATTACCTCATGAATAGACAACAAACATAAATATCTTGCTAACTTTCATTAAATTTGTCTTCATATTTCCCTATATGTCCCTTTAAGAAAGAGCCGTGCAAACGATAGCCTAGCCATACAAATGCATTACAACTACAAAAAATGCACAGTAAATCAGAAATGATGAATTGTAGCACTTAAAGAAATGTCACATCCCTATCAATACATGGATTGCTCATAACAGTCTCCCCATGTTCCAGTATATCCTCTGTGGTAAAAAGGATCACTCATCGTTCATTAAATATGTAATACACAAACAGCAAGAGAACAAGTGAGAGGACTCAACGGGGCCTTGTCTGGACTTTTCAGGAATGGGCAGGATACCTGACCACTTCCTGTGACTTCTCCATTACTTTCCAGGATTAAAATATTTTCAACGATTTACAGGGACTGCCTCCAAATGAAGGAGCTAAAAGCCTTCAAATTGAAAGGGTCTTGGTCATTATATACGACACCTTTGTGCCAAGTGCTTTCAGTGAGGGAGGAAAAAAAAACTGCCACTCTGGCAGAGGTAAAGTGATACTGCATACTGCTCAGCCAGGAGGCCCCGCTATTCACGCTCACGCAGGTCATGTGATCTCACATCCGGCACGCCCGCGCAAGAAGCTCCTGGATTCAGTTACCATGACATGGACAGGGCAGCGTGGGGCAGAAGAGGAGGACGTGATGTCTTGGTCACTCTGTGCGTCTCTGTTATGCAACCAAGTGCTGAATCAGGCCCCTGTGAGGGTGTTCTCACGCAGGCTTCGATGGTCTTGAGATAAAACCTGCAGCATGAACTACACTACGCAGGTAATGCTGTTCTCATCACAACACACTGGGCCCAAAACACAGAGACAAAATCCCACCATACTGTATGTTAAAAAAGCATGAGAACTGACCTCTCATTTACAGTGCACAACCATTGGGACAGAGCCATGTGCTAGACTCCTCGTCCTGTGTAGCACAAGAGACTCCTATCCTCCCAGAGTCTGTATTACTTAAAACTGTCTAGACTCTGACTATTCTTCCACTGTCTGTGTACCCTGATATAAACCCTTATTTTCCCTACATAGTGCAGCTGGTCAGCTCACCACAGAATCTGGCCTGGACACAGTGACAAGGGAGAGCTCCAGCCGCATCTTTATTAGAGTGACAAAAAAGATCATCAGTGCACCGATACTCAGGTCTACATTAGTGGAAGTGTAAGTAGGTATGAAATCATCGCAGAGACAGAGCAAGGCGGTCCTCTTATTCCTGTCCTGATAGGGTCAAGCTGAAACCACAGGAATGCTGATCTGACTGGCGTTTATCTGGTCCTGCTTCTACAAACAAAGCAAGTGCTGTGGTGGCAGGGGTTGAGAAGCTCAGCCCTACCCCAGCCTCAGCCCCCTCAGCCAGTAACTAGCCTCTGTCCTGGGCAAAGTAATATGGCTGATCTTCACTGCATCTGGAAGAGCTGAGTGCTAAGGACCTGCTTATAATTATACACTCCTCGTCTGACTCAGCAGGGATGCTGGCGAAAGGCGGCTGTCTCAGGCTCGTGAAGGACACCGAGGCCCTCTGGTTCCTCCTCTCTCTGCAGGGGCCAGGGGAGAGAGGCAGCCAGCAGACCGGGCCTTGGACCATGGGACTATGGGGTAGGAGGCACTGTTGATCAAGAAAACATTTCTCATTGTTCCTGGGTAAATATGTCTTTTTTTGAGTTGGACACGCTCCTCTTCGCCGAAAGTAATTAAAGCAGTAGTTTTCCAGTTTGCCTGCAGGGATCAGGGGTTTGTTTCCGCGAAGCAAAAAGAAGGGGCGATTCTTGAAGCACGGGAAGCCGCCTTCACGCTCCGGTCCCTCCTGCTCTTGGATCTGGCTTTGTCTGTGTTTGTTTTTCAGGGTGCAGCGTTTACATAATCAACAATTCCACAGCGCAAGAACAGAGAGCCGGCCAACAAAGGCCCCTTCTCATTAGGTTTTTTAAAAGGACGTTTTCAATATCGCCAGACATGAATAATTCATGAGTGCTTAATACAGTCGGCGTGATTCGAAATGCACTTACTGACAACTAGCTTTGTCAGTCAATCGAGCATCTGAGAGCAGTCACGTGACCCTAGATGCACAGCTACTACGGAGCGACTGCCAGTATGTTCCTATGCACTATGATAGTCTGGACAAAATAATACACTATTATAGTCATTCCACTGAACATTTCTATATAATGTGTCATCCATTTGCTAAATACATTTTCAGTAAGATGACACATTAAAGTTTAGTGATTTTCACCATCAGTCATCCATAACTGCGTATTTTAGCTGTTGCCAGGAACACTCAAAATTAGTTTTGGTAATACATCTGTAAACATTTCTTGTTTGTTTGTAAAGTACAGTCCAGAAGAGATTAGCATATCTAAGTCACTCACATGCAATTATCCAGAAAGTCTCAGTTATAACTGTCACTCACTAGGTTAATGTGTTTTAAAATAACAATAAAAACTTTGTTCCTATCAAACTGTGTTCCTATTGATTTAGAGAAGGATCCCCTAAATAAGGCCCCTTGTCTGTACTTAATTCCACAGACTGTCCAAAATAATCATTATTTAAACTTCAACATTTGATGCGGTCTTAAAATAAAAAAAAATACTAGCAGTTAAACCTCATAACTATGCCTTGACTAGTTAATTTTTCATTTAGTTCATCAGAGTTTATGGCACTGTGCCCAGCTACACCTCAGTATGAGCATTTTTAAACCATACCCTTAACTCCGTAACAAAATCCAATTACTTAAATGAACTCCTAGAATCATTTACACAAACCCAGCCACTAAGTCTTCACTGTACATCACATGATAGATGTTCACAGTAACACTCAAAATAATCCCTCAGAATGGAAGTAAAGTCAGTCAGAAAAAGCCTGCACATTCTGACACAGCTGCAACATTCAAGCAAATACAGAGCAAATTACAACCAAACTGGTGCAACTCACTGCTTTTTTTCCCATTCGGTGACTCAGCTCACTAACGATCCCAAACATCTCAGATCACACTCAAGCTACACAAGTACTACTAGTGTGTAGTGACAGAAGTTAGTCTCTGTGAATCCCATACTCAAATGGGTGGAGTTATCACATGCTATCAATCTGTGACTTCTAAGAACCCATCAAAAGACTTTGCCCTCCACAGCAAAGACACCCACTATATTTAGTTTAAATCAGGGAGGTGCGTGTAATGCATGACAGCTCCACCCAATCTGGAGTTCACAACATCACTCTCCCATTTCTACAACAGACAATTAAGTATTTTAAAGATATACAGTTTTAATTATAATTTTACGATAATATTTTAAATACTGACGATGTTAGGAACTAGACATTAACTATAGTCTATAAATCAAAAAAAAGTTCTACACTTGGGAGTTCTCTAAAGCCAGTTCAGCTCTTGCTCTTCTATTCCTCTTTAGAGATACTTGACCTGATCAATGTAACTATGGATCCAAAAAAGCCAACATCCACTATACCCCGTCCCAGCTAAGCTTGGTGAAGAAATCCCTCCCACTCTTATACCAAGCTACTCTTAATATCATCATATTTGTTCTGCTGTGCGCTCTGTGACAATTCATTTAAGAGCATATGTACACAGTTCTCAACATGCAAGCTGGCAGGCACTGATCTACCAATAATCTATGCAGAAAAGCTATGAGGGAAACACAAAAAAGAACATGCAGACAGTACTGAGAGCTAGAAGGAGGTAAGCTGTATTCTACACAACAACACACACTATGGTGGGCCAAGCCGGTTCCCTCTCACACCAGCACAGGATTAAAGCGCACTCTCCCTGCAACACCGCTCCTCGTACTGTTCAGCCGGAGAGTAGAGTATCCTCAACAAATGCAATATGCAGAGAATGTGCGCAATGCAGCATTTCAGGTGACTCATCTGCACTGGTAACCAGGCTGAAAGAAAAAAAAAAAAGGTTGATTTGAACACAGACGTCACGAAGAATGCCTATTGCGAAACCGCGAGAGTGGATGGGGCAGAGCGGCGGAACAATACGCTGGGTTTCTATGAATGCATGGGCGCATTCCTCACTGATCACCCATGTTTGCCAGGAGAGAGACCGTACAGGCAGAGAGATAAGACTGTTCTGACTGACGGTGACTAAGTTCCACTCACTCAGCTCCATTCAGAAATGTTCAAAGCTTGAGAGAGGGGGCGACGATCCCATAGTCTCTCCTTCTCCAAATCCAGAGGTGAAGGTGTTTGTGCAGAGATTTACAGTCTGATTATTGTTAAGTCCTGCTCACACTGAGGTGGGGGGGGGCTGCATAACTATAGCAGTGTCTCACCCTAGCCCAGGCCCATGTACGGCAGTGACTGATTCTTTTCAAGGATAAATTAATTCTGGCAGAGAGGGAGGGGGAGCTGACCCAGGCCCACATCCTGACTGATTCCCAGAGAAATACCTCTGTTCTGATGAGTGATGTTCTCAAGGGAGCATGGGCACCGATACCAGAGCAACAAAAGGAATCCTCACTGAGGTGAAACGCACTTTAAAACCAGGTCAGCTCAGGTTTTACAGGAAAAGCGCCAGGTCATAAAACATCAGGAATGCTTGTGTGTTTCAGTGTGGGTTAGTTTGAGAAATGTGAGTGTGATAGATGCCGTCCAGTCAGTGCCCTGCACAATGTAGACAGGAACTATGAAGGGGTGAGAGGTGAGCTGTAGTCCGATTGCACAGTTCCTGGGACGATTTATGGCTAGCAGAGACACCACTGTTGCAAAACACACTAGAGTTTACCCCTGCCAGCCAACCAGAGATGCCGGGAACGAACGTCAAACGCATCTCCATTATTTACGACTGCATATAAGCACTGACAAACTACATCCATAAGTCAACAGACTGTGGAAAAACAACTCATAAAGGGCTCATGTACAGTGAGCGTTCAGCATTTACTTTGCTATCGCGAGGCTCGCCTCCCCTCTTTTGCCCTCCCAGCTATACCAAGGCTCAAACAGGTCTAGTATACTTAAAAGAGGGGGTTAAAAACTACAGCATACCACCAGAGATACTGGGATGTGGCAATGATGGTTAACTTTGTTGTAAGCATTTGCAACCAGCAACAAGATGTTCCTTATGCGAGGTGTACCCAACACCCCTGTGGCATTTCAACCCTAGAAAAAAAAATATACCTTCTGGCAAAAGTTAGCCCAAACATGACTTTTCCCACATGTTTTAGCATAAGGCATTAACACACCAAAAAAGAACCCAGTGAAAGAACTTTTTCTGTGTGGTGACAGAAGAGATGGCCAATGAAGCTGTGAAAATGTTCTGTCCGCTCCGCCCACTGTCACATTGTGTCCTTCATGTCCAGTGAGACGGGACTGCAGAACTACATCGACCTGGTCTGTCAAAACCACAACTTTCCCAGAAACCGCTGGCCATGCTACTGGCGCATAAAGAAAGACAGCATACCATGATGTGGCTGAAGAAGGAAACAGGTGGGTACTGTGGCGGGAAAACCACCACCAACCAACACTCACAAATGCAAAGGACCTTCTGGCCTGGAGCATAAGGAAACCCTACTCTACCGTATTCACACACCTTGACCCAGGAATGGCAGCAGCACTCCCAAAGTATATCAGTTTGAGCTATTCCAGGTTATATTACGAGCAAGTTAACATACTGAGTTGAAGCTGGTGCACTAAACTGCTTATAGTTCTATTAGGACCTGGAATGGCTAACACTACTACACACTGGTAGGGCGATAAATAAGCGCAGGAATACACATTGTGTCTATCCTTTTCCAGCTTTTCACACCAGCACTGGGAAAGAAAAATGAGATGAGAGGGTGAGGACCCACATGTGAGAAATGCTGGATCAGTCTGTTTCTGACCGCAGTGCAGTCTCATTCTTAATGGATTCTGCTCCGAGGTGAGGTTTTAATCGCCCTGCGGAGCACAGTGTGCCACTCAGCCACCTTCTACCAATTAACCACAGCCTGGCACAGCACGTGCACTGACCACACTTCGGCCGTACCTATGGGCAGCCAAACACCTGCATTGTGTCAGGGGAACAACACCTTTAAACCTGTCTGCTGGGCTTTGTTTGATTTCTATACTTTACCAATGCGTATTCAAACGAACACAGCTAGTCTCCATTTACACATTTTCAGCTGCTGAGACAAGAAAGAGCGCTTAAAGCAAATGTACTAAACATAAACTGTGGTGTGGCTAGGGTTGTGAAATATTAGAGGTGGGCCACTTATGTAACTAAAGCAATAACTGATTAATGGTGGCAATATCTATACTTACAAAACACAGCTCATCTGAGTTTTAAGAGAGATGCTCAGCACAAAAAGCAGGAGAGAAAAGATCCAGCATGAAAATGGGAAGTGTGAGATCAACGTATAACTTCAGCAAATAACATTTTACCCTTTAAAGGCTATCTTTCAACTGCAAGCTCTTGAACTCAACCGCTCTTAAATAAAACTGTCTTATCAAGCACTCCCACAGAGTGAAACAGGGAGTTTCTTTGTAGCGCAGCCAGTGCGCAGCGCGTTTCACCCCGAGTGGTGTCGATCCGACTGGCTTAAAGCCCACACGCCACCGTCTGAGCACCAACAGGTTGATTTAAAGGCACGGGCCATGGGAGCAGGGCACCAAGCAAACCCGACAACACGGCAAACCTGCTCCGTTCAGGCCGAGCTCAGGGTTTTCAGTACCAAACCACAAAGGAGGAGTCTGTTCTTACCTGGGTTGCAAAAGTTCTCTCCCGCACAAAGGTAAGTCCCAGAGAGTAGGTTCTTGGCTTCCTCAGAAAAACAAGCACAGGGACAAAACTGAGAGGAGAAGTAAGAGGGGAGGAAAGCAGTCCGAGCTTCTGGAATGCAGTTCTCCTGGGTTTCTTCACAGTGTTGCTGACAGCAATTATGGCTGACCATCTGAGAGGCAGGTGATTTATTTTGCCTTTTCACACTCTGTTGTTCTCTCTCTCCCTCTCTCGCTCGCTCTCTCCGTCTCATTTGCCCTGCCTCAGTCTACTGTCATGCCTTGTACCTCCCCTTCTTCAGGTAGGCGGCGTGTCCTTCCTCTCTATCTCTCTTTCTCTCTCTCTCTCTCTCTCTCTCTCTCTCTCTCTCTCTGAATATCTAAACTGTCACTCTCTCTCTTCTCAATATCCCCTGAGGGAATGTGAAACTCTGGCCTCTGTTTCAGCAGGGCTGGTTTTCGGACACAGGCACAGGGGGAGGGAGGTGTGGCAGACAGCAGGTTGAGTGCCTGTAACCTGAGGCCTTGGGCTGGGACAGCTGGCTTCCTGTCAGTGGCCAGCTGATTATGCAAAGCACCCTTTTTCAGATGATCTCTTCCTCTATGAGGTCACACTTCAGAGGCGTATGCTAATGACTTTGTGTGTGTGTGCGTGTGTTTGTGTGGACAGGGAGTGCCCTCTGTGAGAGTATGGGTGTGTAGGTGTGGGTGTGTGTTTGCTGTTGCCACGCATTTAGAGAAGAGACTGTACTGTACTAAGAAGGAGAAGCAACCCACTCACATGGATCCACACTGACAAGGGATTTTCCACTGGGTTTGACAAGCAAAAAAAAGCCACATTCCATTATGATCCGGTATGGTGTTTTCCACTCCACCCCCACTGATTCCATACAACTTTCTCCCTACAATCGCCCGGCTTCAGTGGATTTCAATCACATCGCTTACCACTAGGCTAGATCTTCATCACAACAGCCCAACAGGGACCAAACCACTGACTCTACACAACATGAATGTGGTATAAACACGCAGCACAAATCACAATTGTCAAACCAATTGTCCCAGATGAACTTCAGTTCGGGAGGTTGTTTTGAGACATGGAGTCCCCACCAGAGGCGAGAGCCAGGCAGAGCTTGTGGGGGCCTATCACAATGTGCCCCTCAGGCTCCAGGCCTGTTTCCTATTAACACATACATCTCCTCTGTGTACAAACCCGCTCTGTCCGCAGCACAGCTGATTAGCACCTCTGTGGCAGGCTTCCGCCTGAATTGAAAGCGCAAACAGGCCCAAAACAAGCTCAGTGTGCAAAACAAACGCACACAAACTCCCTCACCCTGCATATTCATCGAATGGTATACAATTTAGATGCATCTTGGAGTGTGTCCTGGACTGGGCAGCAACCCCTTCTGGTCTTTGCAGGTTTATGGAGCTGCTATATAAATCTCTGTACTGTAAAACTAAGCACACATTATGACAACTTAATGCACTTACATTATTCTCAGTATCGGATGACCTTCAGTATACAATGGCCAGGGATGTGCCAATAACATGATGGAGTGGTGGGGAAATTTAACAGCACAATGCAGCATTCTGATCATGATGAAATCACTATGTGAGGATTAAAATCATTAGCTCTGCTAAATAAATAAATAAAATCAATATTAAAGACTTGCATGTAAGCACTTGACTATCGCAGCTCTGTGAAAGTAAGGGATATGACGGCAAACATGAAAATTCATTAAAAAATTTATGGTAATACAATTACTCTAGTGAATCACAACGTTGACAAATTACATTCTTACAGTATTTACTTCATCAGCAGAAACCCTTATCCAATGGATATTCTCAGACAGGTCACATTTTATCCATTCACTCATGCAGCTGGATATGTGCTGGAAAAAAGAAGGGTGCAACAGGGAGTCAAACCTGCAACCTCTGGGTTACAAACCCAGCTCCTAAACCATGACTCACTATTAGTTACTCTCACCACAGAATGTTTGCAGAGTTCAATAAATTTACATGTTGGCAAGTTCTCATTTTAAGGTGTCAGACATAAAAGATCATTCAAAACACCACCAAAAGATCATGGATGACACTTTCTTACAATTTTTTCCCCTACTCAGCAGAACGATTTTATCCAGAGTGAGTTACATAGGTTACAATTCTTACATGTTATCCATGTATATAGCTGGATGTTCACTGAGGCAATTCTGCATTAAGCACCTTACCCAAGGATACAATGGCTGTGCCCCAGCAGGGAACTGAACTGGCAACCTTGGTTATGAGCCCTGCTCCTTACCACTGCACTATACTGCTGCCCCTGTAGCAAGAACGCCACTGCTGCCCTTGGAACTGAGAATGCCAGTGGTCCACTTCAGAGAGAATGACAGACTCTCGCACTGTGATCAGAGTTTGAAACAAACAGGGGAACAGGGACATGACTGGAAAGCCCCAGACAACAGGAAACTATTGATTAATAATGAGAAAGCAGAAACGTGAACCATGCCAAAGAGAACTCCTTCTCTTTTGTTTCCTAAAAGCTAAGAATTCAACCGTAACAACATGACACATCCACATTTCTATCCTCCTCACAGATATGGTAAAAACATTTCAAGGTCAAAGGGTCAGGAGGAAATATTTCCCCATTCCTCTCTCAGAACAATACGTAATCCAGGCAGCCTACCACCTATTGGGCATTTCAAAGGGAGGCTGGGTTTGGCTATCAACACAGCCAAGCCTGTTTGTTATTGAGGGTTCGGCTTTCTGAAGTTCGATTTCTTCCAGACCCTCCGGAACATTCCTGAGGGCGCCTCCCCAGAAGCTCCAAGCCCTTCCCTAGTTTGTACGAGTTTACCCCCACTGGCTCACTCACTCCTTCACACCCCTCACACAGATGGACAGAAAAACACGGAAAGCAGAAACATTAAGGCTCTAAAGAAGACATGCATGTTCTCTCCTAGCCATTAATGCTGGAAATGCCTTTTAATGCCTCCACAGTCCTCCTTGGTATCCTTCTGGCAACATTTTAACTGTCAATGATCAAATATCTCCAATTTAAAAACAATAACTAATCAAGATACACAGTAAGCCACATTTCTCAACATTTTTATGCTACAGTATACTGTCCAATAGAAGAATAGTTACAATAGACAGTGGCATTCAACTATCACCTCCAACCACCATAACTTCATACACCCTGAAATTGCTCATTACCATGGCTATACATAACACTTTGCTTTGAGTGTGAAACCTTGATAGAGCTTTGGTAGAATGTACCATGGACCTACATTGATAGGAACAGTCTAAATATACAGTTTTGAAACTCAAATCAAAGGCAGTCTTTGTTAACACTAACTCATCAGAAATATTCCACACCACACCAGTAAGCTGACACAGAAAAATGTCACACAGGAAAGGTAAACATACATTATGACTTTGGCCTAGTTATGACATTCACATGCATATTTTTGTTTCAACATTTTATTGCTGCTGTTTAGATAAACAAGATTAAGAGAGAGATGACGATATGATAATAAGTAAACTCATTAACTCACACAGACCTTGCAGCAGCTGTAAAAGTATACATGTATAAGCATACACCAGGAAAAATGATGGGTTTTAATCTACCATCTTAAGTCATTGAAACTGTGCATGAATGCACCCTAGGAAATCTTACAAGGAGTTGCTTCTACGACCCTTGCAATATTTACCACATAAATATTGGTGAAAATGCGCATGGCCATGATGTCACCCTTGAGGACAAATATCTACTAATACACTGATGTTATTAGGTAGCATGTGTGTATATGGGTGTGAAGGGGAGTGCGTGTGGTAAATGGTAAGACTGTCAGTGCTAAAGCTGCTAACTACCTTACATCAGCAGTACCAGTCTGACATTTGATCAGAGCCACAGTCACTTTTTTTTTTACATCCCAACAATCAGGAATTTCCGGTTTGCTCAGTTGGCTAGGGTTGACATCATGACTCACCAGCAGGAACTAATGTCCCGTATAGCCTTCTGTAATGACATCACCAGCAGTACACAGAACAAACATGAACTCAGAGCCACATCTTCGCTTGACTGAAGACTGATAACACAGTGCATAAACATTTATCTGTCCCAATGACTACCATAAAAAAGCTCAAAACTAAGTTCAAAGCTACAAAGCAGCACCATGAATGCTAAGACACATATGCATTTGGTTATACATGTGGTCAAAAGCTCCATATCTTAATGTGCAGGCTCTGAAAGAATAGAGATATGCAAGTTAAATCTCATTTTAAAATGCACTGGTGATTCTGGCTTAAGACTTGTTAGCAGGCCTTGAATTACGCCCAAGCGGAGCAAGTCATACGCATAATCCCTTCTTGCTTCATTACTTTACAAGCAGACCGAACAACATTTCAGGTTAATCCAAGCCTGCCTCAATACTGGCAAAACTCCTGCCCTGAGGACTGGAACAAGTTCTTGGGGAACCTCAAGAGAAGAAGCAGACCAGACTGCATGTGTCAACCCAGCACTGTGTTCCATTGTGTCTACTTGACTTTGAGTGTAATGTTGTGCCTGTGGCCTTAGTGCCTATTAAACCTCTTGTGAAGTTTTTGAATGTATCATTAACTGACACAACTCCTTCCCATTCTGTTCTGTCCCTAGTATTCCCTGGTGTCCCATTAAATAAAACAGCCTTCACTGCTTGGATTAAGTATGTACACGAGGCGCAGTAAAGTGGTAGAGTTGATCAGTGAGTGTCAATAACTACATTATCCAATAATACAACATGACATTTGGACAGACAAAAATTGTATCCTGTTATAAATATAGGCTTGTGCCATACAAGGTTAATGGTCCCTCTATTCTTTGACAGACCTTGGATTACAAGCTCTCCAAGCCCAGTCCACCTTTAACCTCACCAGTCACATATGTTCCGCTTCCTGTCTCCTGTCTTTTCTGACTGGACACCTGAAGGTTTGAACCTGTTTACACACGAAACTCATCTACAGTCTGTCTTTTTTTAACAGCAATGTAATCTATTTTCTCAAATGCCAAATCACCTAAATCCAGTTGTTCCAGAGCCCAAACCCACCCTTTAACTTCCTATCTGTGGTTCTTGGTGAAGCACAGGAAGCACAGCATTCATGAAACATTGCCCTGTACAGGGTGGATATTAACAGACCATCAGGACAAGGCAGTGAGACGTGGATGAGAGGGTAGCTTTCCACCTTATTAGAGACGTTGTCATGGGGACAGGCACAATCAGCCACCTGGCTGGGCCCAGGGGAGGAGGGAGGGCTGGGTCAGCAGATCTGGAGATGACTGTGTTCTGTCCCCATACCACCCTCCCTGGCTAAGCAAGAGTTACAGGCCAGAACTGCCATTGCCTTTTGATAGCACATGGTTGCTACAACACCACCGGAAATACAGCTGGTTCAAGACTTCACAAACTATGGAGAATCCACAGTGCATACTGACAGACTGTACTGCACAGACATAGAGGACCTGACAGACGACAAGAGGTTCGGTTCATTTTTGCTCTGAGGCGCCACTAAATCATTACCTTGAAATGCAAATTGAATGACAAAGCTGAAATGTTTAAGGCGTATCATTACAGGATAAACCTTGTCACTACTTCCATTAAATATTAACAATGAATACTAAAAAAACAGACATCCCAAAAAGTCACTAAATGTTATCCATTGTATAAAATATAATACTAAACTTTCCTGCCACAAATGATCTGCATTGTTCGTGCCATCCATTTTAGTTTTTACTAATAACTGTTTATCAAAATGTTAAAAGAGAACATGGTCATTACAAACTAATGTCAAAAAAACAAACAGACCAAAAAACAGGACAAAAACCTGCCGAAATGTTCAGTCAGTAACACTCACCTCTTCTCTATATGGCTGTCCAGGGTAGGCCTCAGGTGGCCCAGATGTCACAGAAATAAAAAAACAGAACAAGAATGGGAGCAAGAAGGAGAGACAGAGAGTAGTAATGAGCCACTACCTGACGCAAATAAGTCTGTGGGCCTCTGTCATAATGATCCAAGAGTGGGGGTCGAAAAAAAGTGAAGTGGAGCCGCCATTCTCTGTCACCTTGGAGACGGATGCTTTTTCAAAGGAGTGGGCCAATGAAAAACACTGGCAATTGTGCTCGGATAAAAAAAGTCACGTGACGGCAGAGGTTGCCGTCAATGCAGAACAAAAAAAGGGAGAGACAGGAACCACGCTTGACTCAACAAAAGGGCAGAGCATCAAGCAAACTGCCCCTGTTTTCACTCTTTTTTTCCCTGGATGGAAGCCCTTTCCAGTTTGGTCACTGGTCACAACAACTGCCCACTCCCCTCCCCACACATCACCTGCCTCCTAACTTCCTCCCTAACCCTCCCATTCTTACCCTCTTTGTGGCAGCACACTCATACACCCCTGCTGACAAAGATGACATCTTTGTCTGATAGCCAGTTAGTCACAGCATGGAACATTTTCAACAGCATCAGCTACTGTTGCAGTTTGTCTGTAGAATAGAGGGGGCAACTCAGGCTTGCTTTGTAGGCTGACAGTTACAGTACTTACATGTACTTGACAACAAATGGCTGAATCTCAATTACTTTGTTACATTACATTTGATTTGATGAATCAGACCCATAATTACCCACGTTCATCATAAGTTTATCATGTTTGATATTATTGGGTGTACGACAGCGATTGTGAGATACTTTTCACTACATTTCATGAATTTCTTGATTTCTGCAGGAGTTACCAAGGTAAAGTGCCTCACGTACTGTTACAATGGCAGTGATCTCTCACACTAGTAAATCTGTGAAAAAAAAAAAAGTTACTCAGGGCAACTTATTAGCCCTACTGTATCAGCTTTGTTCTAGTGACACCAACATAAGTAGCAAAATAATCTGCAAGAAATTAAAGTCCATCTGGAAATACTTCAGAAGATTTTTATGTAATAAAAACTAAATACGAAGACAATAATTTTGATGCACAATTGGACATGTATTGTACAATATTTGCAGCAGGTGGCAAAACCTGACAGAAATATACACAATAATTCACCGTTAAGCTTACACAACACTACAAAAACCACAATAACATGGTTATTTTAATCATTAGAACTTTGATTCCAACCCCATTACATGTGACAACCAATTTCTTTCAACAGTAAAGCACTGTCTCATCGTGGGAAAGAATACTTAGTTGTCCCACACATTCAAAGATCCCCATTGATTTATCTTCAAATGATAAATGAACCTACTGAATTCACCGTAACTGCACACAGAATTTCTGAAGACATTTTCTGCAGAAGAACAGCAGGTTCAGTTTAGCTTTTGTACATCCAAACGGTGATTTCAAACGAGGGATTCCTCCAATGACAATTCTAACAATGACGCATTGTGTGTTTGACAGCAACGTTTTGTTCTGCCGAGCACATCTACTGCAAAGATAAAATCGCTTTGGCCGGAACCAAGACGAGCTCTCATGGGACTGTTATTCAAAGATTAGCCAATAAATCACTGCTCGTGGTTTCATTTTAACGATTAAAACGTGCACACAACATTTTGTGATAAATAGGCCAAATAATTCATATAATTCTTATAGAAACAATTCCAACCAAATGTCAATGAATATCTCAGACTGGTCTGGTTTAAGGTTAGTGCTTAGTGATACAGTGAGACTAGCCTTTTCCACAATTAGTAGCAGTAGTTCGGTTTCAAGCTTTAAAGCGTGATCTTTTCAAAGATCTAAGATCAAAGTCCACACTTAACAGTAACATACATATTTGATACGTACTGACGTTTATTTTCAGGATCAACTTACCTTTGCAGGTTTCACAGAACAGTACACGTAGCTACTTTTAGTGCTGCAGGAAGGTCTGCGCTTGTCTGTATGCGAGACAAAAGAGCGAGATATATACTGTTATAGTTTATACATTTTTTATAGTAGTAACAGGTCGTTGCAATAATTTGGTCAATTTACCAGTTTTACCACCAGATTTTATAACAGTACAGAGATTTGGGAGCGTGCAACTGTTCTCCGCGCGTTCCACAAACTCATGTGCATGTGCATGTACAATAAACATGTAAATTGTATAAATGTGACACAGCAAAATCTATTAAACAACTTTTTGTCTACATAAATAGATAATTGCCTTGCTACCTAGTGAATGAATATCTGGTCACTATGGATACACAATAGCTCACAAGGTGCCAAGCCATTTTTCGTGGTAGCTAGCCACAGAATTAACGTTGTCCAACTTGCTAGCGCCGTAATATTCACAAGTGCAATGTCTATCAGACAGCAGGTGCAGGGGAAATTGCTGCTGTATTATTCTAGTTCTTTAACGTTACTGTAACTTTGATAAGTTTCTTCTCTGACTGCTGTAACAGTTAACTCTTTATATATTTAGAGCGCTAGGTTAACTAATTAGCTAACAACCCGTTTATCGGTGCCACGGCAGAAGTAAAACGATTCGTGCTTGTTGCATGGCATTTTCGAAAATGCAACAGATTGTTACAGAACTGTCCATCTTTTCCGATCACTTGACTTGATGCGATTTCAACATTTGTTGTTTGCGATGAAACTACATTTGTTAGCTAGCTAGCTAGCAAGCTTATAGAACTCAGTTAGCCAATGTTAGACAGCTACAATCCAATTGTAAACTACAGTAGCTAGTCTATACTGCTAATAAACAGTCTCTTACCAGCCTGAAGTGGTCCTTTGACTCAAAATGAAAAAATCCACAAGAATTACGCTGAGCATTACTTGCACCTGAAGCTTGCAAGCACGGAAGGTGCCAGATAGCTAGAGGTGCATGCGCCTCACTTAAAATAGCTTTTCTCAAGGCAAACGCAGCAGATAGCGACTGATGATTTTACTTGACCTCTCGGAATGAAGACGCGAACATGAGCACTTTAAAGGGATGCATGCCAGACAATGATCTATCGGCCAATTTTAATAAAGTTAACTACTTTGGTCGTGGCGTCCGCGAACTTTGTTTCCGTTTCGATCCGTAAATTAATGGCAGCAACAAAACCACTTCATTGATGGCTGACTAGCTAAGGTTGGTGACTAATGGCTAGCTGGCTCTATTTTCAGTTTGGAGTTTGCAGTCATCCTAAAGTTAGGATATGGGTACACACAAACATTTAGATATAGTTTTTTCTCAAGATAATTCGTAACGTTACAGATAAAGCATGATAATTCCTTGTGCACTTAGTGAGCTTGTCTATAACCAAAACACAGTTTGTTATTTTAAACTTTAATCTCATATGTTTAGAGGATTTTGGCTTTCTGGTTTCACCTACGGAATTAGATCACAGAATATAGCGTTATCCAGTCGTTATCTTGGGTGTGTATTTTCTTTTATAATCCAGCCTGCTAACTCCTTGCCTTTAACGCTGTTGTTCATTTTCTCCTCCTAGCAACAGGTTCACTAACGACACCCCTCCACCGCGGCGTCCCTCCATAGCAACCACAAAAGCGAGTTTGACCT
Organism: Megalops cyprinoides; assembly: GCF_013368585.1. Lineage (NCBI taxonomy): Eukaryota > Metazoa > Chordata > Actinopteri > Elopiformes > Megalopidae > Megalops > Megalops cyprinoides. The sequence continues at coordinate 10,195,814 of NC_050595.1, forward strand.
CGACTCGAAAACGCTCCACAATACCTAACGTTATATCACAGGTAAAACAGAGCAATTGTCCCGGCACTCATAGTGCAAAAAGATCAATAAACACTTTCGCGGAGCCGCATAAAACGTAACTGAACCCATAATTGAGAACTGAGAAATAGCGGCAGAGATGTGAAATATCTTCGGTAACCATACATGTAGTTATCTGGCAGTAGGCTACTCCAAGAAGATCATATGCTGCAGTAGTGGGGTTTTTTACGCCAGTGACATCCAAGTAGGCTTTTCATGAAAAAAAAAGATTTAATTATTAATTTGATAGCAATATCTGACTAATAACTGACCCATTACAAGTCCTAAGTCCCTCTGCCAAGAGCAGAAACGAAAATAGTATGATTTCACTGTTCTGTGACACCTGTTAAATCGCTGTGTTTCAGGTTTGGGGCTGTATACAATTGGTGGGAATTTTACAAGTCAAAGTTGTAACCTGTCCCCATATGCACAGGATCCTGCTAAACTGTCCAGATATGGGATGATGGACATTCTCCGTGGAATGTAATGACTGAATCAATGAGAGGGTTTCTTCGGGGCAGCAGACTCCATAGAGTTCAGAGTTGGCAATAACATGGGGATGCTGACCTACTACTTCACTTTCCAGACATTCATGTTTCTGCTGTTTAGCTTCTGTAACACTGTTTATGAAATACATGGTACATGATCAGATCTGATCTGTCACTTACGTACCCATGCTTTGTAATGTAAGTTGTTCTGGGAAGAAGTGTCTGCCACATGACTAAATGTAACTTCATAGCCAGGTCTGTGCAGTAGAACAGTCTACTTGTGAAGTTTAACTCCAAATCAGTGGAGAGCTGTGCATTGGTATGGTTGGAAATATTGCACAGTAGTGTCATCAGTAGTGTCACCATACTTTAATCATTGCCTTGTCATTGCACTGCAGTTGATCTCTCTGCTTTAAGATTTTACTGTTCCTACCTCACTTCCTATACCTCATATCTTGCACTTTGTATATACCAGTCTTATGTGCCATTTGCTATTTATTATGCTTGCTATTTATATATGCTTTTTGCACTTCTGGTTAGATGCTAACTGTATTTCATTGGGTCTGTACCTGTACTCTGCACAATGACAATAAAGTTCAATCTAATCTAACCTAACCTAATCTAAAATGGAGGCCCTTCTGAAAATTAGAGTGAAATGAAGCCAACTAAATCACTCACATCTGCAAAGAACCTGTCTGTGTTCTTTATTTGACTACTGTGCAATCAATCAGGCTTTCTCAGGGAATTAGGTTTAAATTTATATCCTGTTCCCTCAGGTAATTCAAATAAGTAAAAATAATGGACAGTTTTGAAAACGTAAGGCCTGGTGTTCTTAAAGGGTCACAGGGGAGTCTCAACAACCTTGCTGCCTGTGTTGTGGTAAGTTCTCCATGGGACACGCACAGCTGTGGGAGTTTCTCTGTGAGACTGCTGGGAATGTGACCAGCAGCTTGGAATGGATGACAGCTTGCGCCTGGATTGTCCTTGTAAATGAGCTCACAGTAAAACTGAATCAATGAGGAATTCAAGAATCACTAGCCTTCCTCCTATGCAACTTCATTCAAATAGACATGTGTTGATCATTTGTGTGTTCACAACTGTTAGAGAAAGAGCAAAATATACCTGTTTGACCCCAGATTATATCTGACCCTACATAAAGTATGAAAATTTTGATACAGAGGTTATGGACAAACTATAAATAAATGCCACTGTATAATATAATTTATTTATTATTATTATACATTAATAAATCATAATATAAACTAAATTATAATACTATTGCACTTTTCTTTTATTGTGCTTTTTTTCTGTAATAATGCAAAGTATTTGATTTTGGAGAGCTTACCTTTCTGTTCCCAGACATTGTCATGGAACCTGAGAACCACTGTTGAGTTCATTGTGTGTGTGAGATCTTCAGGCGCATTATCATCTGGAGTAGAGCAAAGTTTGTGGAGTGCGCCCTCTTCTGGCGTAACTGTACTGACTCATTTGAGCGCTGCTGTTAAATCCGCAGCACCAGATTATACCCTGTTACGATTCAGCGCAAATAAAGTGCATGCTGAGACCATTTCCCCCAAACTGAAATCACAGAAGTAATAGCTCTGGGTATAAAGGCCTAAATAGTTAAATAAATACTTATGACCAGGAAGGGCCAGCTGTAACTAACGGAGGTTAGTTGTGGCTTATCTGCAACATTTAATTTGAACCCCTGCTAAAGTTATTACAGTTATTACAGTTTCCCTGTGATTTATGATTCGTGGAGAAAGACCTTACAGCATTTACCAAAAGAAGACTGACTCTGGATATCGGGAATAAACCCAGGTTAGTGAACAAGACTCCAGGTTAATGATATCTTCCTCTAAATGAAGAAATACTCATTGTCTAACAACTCTACAGCGATTGACAAGTGTTTTGTTGAGTACCGATTTCTGAAGAAGTATCTTATCTGTGTACGGGGTTTTTCACATTCCTCATGCTTCATATGGCTTGCATCCTGATTCAGCAAGTCCGAACTGAATCAACAGATCCATGTTGGGACACAGGAAAGGAGACGTGTCTGGGGCTGCTAAGTGCATGGAAACATCAATGCAGGAGAAGTGACTCATGGATAAAGGAGGACATGGATTAGGCACCTACTTTATTAGTGAATCAACCTTTCATCATTACAGCGCGTTACAATTGCATCGTCACAAAGCATTAGACGGAGTACATTTTCCAGAGAAAACAGGAAAAAAAACAACTGCTATCACAAAGCCAGTTTTGGAGAAAGTGGAAAAAGATTTCTTTACCCCAAGGCAGAGAAACTATGAAAAACAATGGAACAAAATACAAACAGATGCTCTTTCTTCTATAAAGGACGCGGATTTGATTTACCCACTATAGACGACATAGCATTGGATATGCTGTTCACGAAGCACTCCACGAACAGAGCCCAGTCCGCTAGGTGGCACCGTTGCAGCGCATGCTCTTGGCTTTGATAAATTTTTAAATTATGTGGCTGTGGAACCAGTTCCCTCATCACTCAGTTGTAGCTGATCTCGCCGTCTACTCCAACATACACCACACGTTAGATTGAGATTATGACTAAGGACTGTAATTTTCTAACTTGCTGTTTTGTTTGTGAGCGTGTGTCTCATTTATGACAATAAGAAAAATGCAACAAGTTTTTAATACTGTAAAAATTATACAGTATTAATTTGGGTTTTTGCCTTAACTACAGATGTAATTCCGATTATATTTTTTCCTTTATTTGGGTTAATGCTGAGATGAGTAGGTGTTTTTTTGGTGTAAAATTATGCTAATTATGCTATTATTATGATTTCTTTGCTCAGTTTTCACTCTGACTTCTGCTTTTAACTGTAGACCTGATAACCAACTCAAACCGCTTTTTAAAGTAAGTTATAACACGGAGCAGGGCAAATACAAGTGCAGAGATGGCTCAGAAAAAAAGGCTTGGTTCAAAGAAAATAATGTTCCCTTTACTGAGGATTCAAGAGAAAGCAAACAGGCTTGGCACTAGAGTCAACACAAGCAAGCATGCCAACTCAAGACTAAGCAAATATGGGGACCAAGAGCCGGACTTAAATAACAGAAATCAAGTGAAATCCAAAACTGATTAACACAGGTGGGGGACATTGACTAAATGAGACATAGGGAGTTATGATACAAAGAGTTATGGTTCCATCTGGTGGTCATCTCTGGAACAGCAGCCGAATCCCTGAAGTAAATGGAATTTAAAAAAAAAAATCCTTGTATTTAAACCAGCACTGTCATATTTGTCTCTTGTGGATGAAAATTCTTACTTTTTGTTTAATTCCTACAATACTTAAGTTTTGACAAACCCTGCACATGTGGTGGGGGATACCCATTCCCAGCAGATTCAAGAAGGAAGTAAAGCCATGAGGCTGATTCCAGTCAGTTTGGTTCACCCACACCCTTCTGCTGAACATGTAGCAATATACAATCATGTTTATGGACCTTATAGATAAAATGTGTGAGAGAGAGGCATAGGTCAGTGCAATGTAGTGTGAGTAAATTGACCGCCGCGTTCACAGCTACAGGCCTGCAGTGTTTGCCAAGAAACCAAATGCTACTAAAAGACAATTTGAATGGTGCTTTTAACATCACCAAGCAGAGGCAGTGAAAGAAGGGGCCCAGTCCTGCCTTGTGCCCTGCTGAAGACACCAGCTCTGTGAAATTAAATTAGTGCTGCAAACCCGGCCTCTCTGCAGCCGTGACCAATTGTGGCTGAGAGAGACAGGAGCCTGCAAGAGAAGAAGCTCCACTAACATGCTGCTAAGACTATAGCCTAATCAAATCTCCCTGCCCCCGTTCTCGACTGGCCTGCTTTCACTGTTCCTTGTGGTTCGTAAAAGTAAATCAATTAGAGGATCCCATAAACACATAAACACAGTATGGTCATATGTTTATGATGTTCACAATTTCTGTTTGTTTAGCATTACCTAGCTCTGTTTACTTTGTCTTTGACCTTCATATGAATAGATGGTTTACTGTTCTGCATTGCTCTTCTCATGTCATGTTTTAGAGCCAGAAGTAGCCAGAAAAAAATACTTGTGACAGGTAAATACAGTGTGCTCCTTCAATGCTATCCAAAAATATACCCAATTGTCTGTATCTCATTAAAATAAAGTAGGGACTCTCTGATCCTGACAAATGCTTTCCATGGCCTAGTTCGCCTCACCTCTCATTTTTTTATACTGAGAGCCCACTGATGGGGAGGGTTCCATTTTTGATGATCTTTGCCTTGATTTTCCCCTCAGACCCTGAGGAGCTCTGCAGGGTGGAAACTGCCCGCCCTGCCCTCCTTGTGCAGTCACAGAGGGTCGATTCACACAACAGCACTAAGCCCTTTAATCTCATCACCCAAGCCCTCCCCTTTCCAGGAGGGAGGAAGCCAGCCAAGTCTGTCAGATCTGATGCTCTTGTAGTGAAATATTGGAGTCAGTGCATATATGGCTAGTTCTAATATGATTCAAAGTAGGGTTAAAATATTTTGGAGGATATATGTTTTTTTCTCTAAAATTATCAAAGCATAAAACATGGAGTAATGGCCATGTTAGTCACACTAAATTTGGATTTATTTTATTTTATTTCTTTGCTCATCTAGATATTTGGTATTAACACAACACAACACAACACAACACAACACAACACAACACAACACAACACAACACAAGACAATACTCAAATATTCCCCAATAAATACATAATGCAGCAAAGTGACTTCTATACAGTGACAGTTTTAAAATCTTACTTGAAGGAAATAATTAATTTCAATATTTGTATTTATTATTTTTTAAATTCATGTTCAATGATCATTTGTAAGTTTCTGCAAGTACAGTATTTCACATACATTTCCTTGCACCATGCTGAAACATATAATTAGAATATTGAAACATGTTTACTAACTAAATTCCAAATTCCTCTTACTAAAAATAAAATAAAATTTCAAATACTGAGTTTTGCAGTGTTTGCCATAAAAATATGTGATTTTACAGTAGTGACATCACTGTTGTAGTAATGACTTGCAGAGGTTAGAACAAAGAATGTGTTCAACAAATTCAACATCCTGAAATAATAATGGAAAAAACTTCAGAATAATTTAGTTGTCTGTTATTAAAAACTAAAATTTGTTGCCAATAGTATGGTTGACACCTGCTCTAAAGACCTTTCTCTGCAAAAACACACTTCACACACTTCACACTTAAACAGAAATGTATTCTAGAAATCACGTTTTACAGTCAAATGCTTTTGGGTAGTGGCACACACATAATGGGCTAACTTACTGTGTGGCAATGTTGTAAAATGATAATATCCCTTTCTCCAGCTCACATGTACCAGGGCATGGCATAAACCACATTTTATCTACAGCATATTCCATTACTTTAATGTGGCAATAGCATTTTTACAGTTTTTCACATTTTTAGCAAAGAAATCCACACAAGAGAAAGGTCAGGTTGTTTTTTGTTATTATATCTAATAATATTACAAAAATCTATTCAAGTTATGTTTGAAAAAAATAAACATCAATAAACATCTATATTTTAAGATGAATGTAAAGAGTTGAATTCAGAGACAATGAGCGTTCTCAGTGAATGATGTGTAAATACTCATTTGTGAGAAACTAACAACATATAAATTCTGTTAGCTTGCTGTTGAAAACACAAGAAATGAACTTTACACACCTAGGAATGTTTTCAAGTTTATTTTTCAGTTATGAATGCAATTTGAATGATTTCTGTATAATGACACATACACTATATATACAGGTACGCATAAATTGACACACATGTAACCAAAAAGGGACTTCCGAACAGCATACATACATTCCACTCATACACTCCATAATGTGTCTGATCCACTTCAATGCCACACAAGTGAACAAGTAATAATCCTAGTGAAAATTCATGACAAGACCGGTCTTTCCATTTTACCAATTAATCAACTATACAATGCACAAAAATAAATACAATTGTGGTAGGATTTGACTCAACAGTTACTTTTACTTTTTAGTTATTTTTAAATTTTAAATCACAGAATTAATTCATATTAAACAAATTAAACAAATAAATAAATAACGGCTACACGTTGTTAGATCGTACATAACAGCCATAATCAAGGGTTACTGTATAAGGAAAATTCCTCACACATATACACACCCTCGGAACACACTTATTCAAAGTCAGCTTATGCAGTAAATCACACCAAAACAGAAATGGAAATGATGACAATTATGAGCTTTCTGTCTTCTGATGAGAGAGGCAGCAAGCTTTGGGCTGCCTCCAGAAAGGCTCGCAAATGGTGGCGTGGCGCTGTGTGCCTTTTGGCTACGGGTAATCACAGCACTGAAAAGCCACTGATAATAAATCAAATCTCCCAGCGGCTAAATGGCCTGATCCTTTACAGTGTACCCAGCTGTCTCCATTACCCAGAAAGCAATTTTATTGAAGAGGCCACTGCCATACCCACCAGGCAACTGAACCACGTGATTTATTAGTTGACAAAATAATTCAAAATCGGAGGGAGGCAGATGAGAGAGGAGAGTAGCCAGCTTGTCAGAATGAGCTAACAAAGAGAAATGGAAAGTGTAACCTCTTTTCTCCATTTCACACTTATATCTCTGTGTAGAATTAATGAGATAGCTACCTTTTGTGGTATACAATTCAGAGTGGTGCAGCAGTTATGGACATTTCTTCTTACGAATGATGGCATGTCAAGTCTAATACGGCCACAGATTTTGTTACATAGCCAAACTGGTTTGGGACTTTTTTTTTTTGCTACAGTACAGTGATTCACTTGGGAATACACATCAAATCAAAATAACTATTTTCCAGATAGTGACCTTGTTATGTTGGTAAAGGGCACACAGTACATGGTACAATTTGTAAGACAATACAGTAGCACAAGCACACATGGCAAATAGTATGTGCTAAAACAGGTTTAGAACCTGTACAATACAGTACAATAACAGGATTCAGTGTGGTGTTGCACATTACAGAAAATATTGCTCATTGAGCAACCAATGGCGGTTGGCTGGAGAGGTCATTTTTTTGTCTTCATTGGAAGAGGCTGTAAACTGCATTTTGGGGGAAGCTTATAGGTAATGGGTGGAATCATTGGCAATCTCTTCTCATTTTTTCCTCACACATTACACATTTCTCCTAGAGTTCTGTCAGGCTTTCCTGTTTTTTTTTTCCCCTGCTTTTCTTATTATAACTCTGACCACCTTATTAAATATGAGCTGGTTTGCTCCGGTGGGATAGTCCAAACAGAATTATTAAAGTGAGGGTGGACTCAAACATTCAGAGTACCTGCAGCAGAGTGTGGTCAACATTTAGTCGATTGAGCTTGCACAGGAAAGCATGTGTCACTGACACTTAAAAAGTAGCCCTTCAATAGTATTATTGAGACTCTGTTTTTTGGCAAAGACAATGCTACATCCTTTTATTCATTGCATCCTTTTATTCTTTCCACCTGCTGATTGGTCATAGCCTTCATGTGACTAGTTTTCTTAAGTCCTTGATAACTCTCTTTCCTTTGTCCACATTAAAGTCCACGTGCTTTTCCACACACTACATCTTTTTAACAAGAGTTGATTGCTGCCGTAAGAGGAAAGACTCCTCTGAACCCCGGTCACTGTGTCGCCTGAATATTTCTGCGTCAGCCTGCTTGGGTGAATGTTCCTGCAGTCATGATTGCAGAGTGTGAACAGGATGGATTACTTATCCTTGAGGGGAACAAGTGGAATTAGCCTTAACTAAAGATCATACATATTTGAGTCTGACAGACTCTGTTGAGAAAGACATTTCTTATGGGCTGACATTTCAAGGGTTTTAGTACAATTCAGACTTCCTTCTGAATTGTACTAAATGTGATAAAGAAATCAAATGCCAGCATGCCATGCCATGCCACAATTTGGCCTCCAAAGATGAGAGACAATGCTATGAAAAAGAGGAACGGCTCTCTGTCCACACCTCTGTTGCTTGTATGCAAACTACAGGGTCTGCCATTCCTTCAACTTAAGCAGTTAAGTGTTGAACCACCAGATATTCAAAGCACTGAGTTACTATTAATACAGCCAGGAGGAATTTGTTGGTATCAGCTGGATAGTATCTTCTAATCTAGACATAAAGCAGATCATAAATGATTGTTATTGCATTGTTATTGCATTGATCTGAGGCGCACCAAATTAGATAGGGACCAATTCAAGGGATCACACAATACAAATGCTAGCTATTCATGGCAGTGTAGCATAGTGGTTAAGGAGCAGGACTTGTAACCGAAAGGTTGCTGGTTCAATCCCTGCTGGGACACTGCTGCTGTACCCTTGGGCAAGGTACTTAACCCACAGTTGCCTCAGTAAATATCCAGCTGTATAAATGGATAACATTGTAAAGAACTGTAACCTATGTAAGTCGCTTTGGATAAAAGCGTCTGCCAAATGTAATATGTAGCCATTAACATCCTAAGGATTTGGAACTTTCGGGTAAGATAACTCTTTTGAATAATCCCTACAACATCATCTGGCTGTAAAGTGGCAATGTCCTTAAAGGAAGCCAGTGATCACCATGTGTTGCAGGAGCTCAAATACTGCTTTCTAGGTAGCTATCTTGAGGTAGACCTGGCGACATTATGAAATGGTGAAGTTATACAATTAAATGTGCTACTTAGCAACTAGTTGACAAAAGTTTGCTTACCCACTCTAAACTTCTTAACCGTACGGTATATCTGACACTAGGAATTACCACATTGCAAAAAAAAAAAAAAAAAAAAAAAAAAAAAAATTAGCCAACCATTTCAGTTGGTAACTGTTAGAAGGAAGCTAGCTAGCTAATCCAGCAGTGGCGCTGTTGCTTCACAACGAGATGACTTCCTGGATACAGTGGACACTGGGCAGCTCGTGCCTCGTGGGAAATGTTGTCTGTGCAGATCATTAACTGGTTCCTCCAGCAATACATTGAAAACCCTACACAAAGTTAACACGGCACATGTAAGCATAAACAGAAGAGTATAATCATGAAGAACAACAATAAAATATAAGTCATGCATGTAAAATCACTCCAACACGATTTTTTCTTAACACATTTTAATCTCGTCATATCCATAAATACAGGATAATTTGGAAGCATTTCGAAGTGTAGCACTGCTACTGTGGAGAACTGGTAGAGTGAAAAAAACTACTTATTCGTTCCTGCTTTTAATTTGGATGGAACCATCCAGTTGTGTGTGCGCCGACATCAGGTTTAAAAGCGATATTGATGGGATTGCCCTTTCTGCCGGGGCGGTCCTGTCGTATGAGTTTGGGCGTGGGCTGCTGCATTCTGCAATCTCCCTGCTTTTCAGTGAACATTTGTTCGTTGCGTTCTGACCTCACCGGGAGAAATGAATGCATGCTCACTGAATGGGGCATTTCCAGCTACAGCATTGCTTGGCGAAGATTAAAACGAGGCAACGTCTGAATTTATTATTGCAAAAGAGGGGTACAGGCAGCTGTAGTGAGGCGGAAAGGATCTGATCACCAGCCATTGGATTTTAACTGCTTGGCGTGCTGAATATATTGAGAACATTTTCAGGACCCCATCCTTTCGGCTAATTTTGAGAAGAACGCTGTTTACTGTGAGTAGCGTCTTGCATTTTCCCCCTCTTTGATAGCTAGTTCCCATTTGCTGAATCTCAGTTAATGCATTGAAAATGTGGAGCCTGCCACCCTTGGTGTTTTGCTGAGAGAATTTCACTAGGGAAACCACGAATCCGCCAAAAATCAAAACACAATTACCACACCAGGAATGCGGCGCACCTAATTTTCTGTTTAATCCATGCGGCACAACCCATGCTATGACGCCCCGTGGTATTGGCGAAATACTATTTCAATGATTTGTTTCAGTAGATTGTAACTGTTGTTAGCTAGCTATAATTGCAAATTATGTTGACACCTGAATATTAAATGGTTCGAATGCATCTTGTACATTGGAACCCTGTGACGAGAGTCATTAAATTTTGTTTTTATTTGGCTAGCTAGTTAGCTCATCTAGCCTAGCGGGATAGCGTGCTAACTACCTGTATGGGTAGCGACCGACTATTTATATGGCAAAACTACATAAGATGTAAAACTACACATTGTGTCAAAGGAGCGATCGCACCAGCTGTTCGTTTTTGGTGGTTATATAATTCTTCAGCTGTTTAACTACGATAAACAATTTTGGGCTTGTTATTGCCAGTTAACGTTTATTTGTTTGACTGCAGCTGCGTCTCTGTCTGTGTCAATTGGATGTAGGCTACCCCGGCAAGGGTGACGCCCCGTCACAGTAAAAACTGAGTCTTACTGCGGAAGTCACATTCCATTACTCTGCATTTCATTTGAAACAAGGTTTGCATTGGCTGCTGTTTTCCCAGCTGTAATAGCCGTAGTTATGAGCTATAATTATTTTGATTTTGTGCTGTTCCTGACTGATAGACTAACGATATAAAACGACTCTATAGCAGCATGTTTTGCCCATAGAACTTTACAAGACGAATGTGCTTTGTAATGTATGCAGTGAAATACCTCAATTGATAACGCTAATACAATGAATAACGGGAAAGAAACGGAATCTTAACGGAATGTTAACGCAGCGACACCCAAGGGTTGCACGAACAGGGTTTCTGTCATACACATTTTCTTGTCTTGTACTCTGTCAGAACGATCGATTTATATAATTCTTTCTCATTAGGTAGTGCTTGCTTCTGAACAGTGGCAACCTTTTTAATGGACATATTGACAACATTTATTGATGCCTTTGTTTACCTTCGATCACGTTTTTATCAACACCTTGTCAACATTTGTTCGTCTTAAAGTCGAAAATCCGTTTTCTGTAGCAGGGACTGAATTTGAAGGGCAGACTCTGGTTCAGATTCAATCGAGCGATAGTGTACTTTGAATAAGACAGCCTATTAAATGCAGTGCAGCGTTTGCATTAATTTTAGCAACTACAGCACTCATAATGTGTAAAAGGATAAAATCGGTTTCACGCAAAATTAAAGGACTGCAAATTGTGCTGAGATCAAATCAGGACCTGTCAATTCTGAGTGTTTTTTGCACATGCCATTCACTGTGGTGTGTTTACCGAGTCCATCTGTACACAGTGTACAGTGGCAGCACTGCACGATGAAGAAACGAAGGCTGTACCCTGCTGACTTGATATAGGTTTTCAGTGGTGCTCAGCTCTGCTCCTAAGTAACGTGATCATTTGTGTGTGTTTATAAATACTTGCGATCTCAAACATGATGGCAGACGGTAGGGAGAACTGGATTGATTTAGGCATCAGTTTTCTCGGGTGCGGTATTCTGTGCTGATCGGAAGGGCCATGCTAGGTCACTACTAATGTGGGGCTGGCTTTACTCATAAGAAATTTGGTGCAATAATGACTAATTAAATGGTGCTGTCTGTGTAATTAATCAACTACATGTAAATAATGTAAAATATTTGATTGCTGCTGGTTTATATTTGAAATTATTTCATAAAAGGAAACCATTCACCACACAGTTCTTTGTCATCAGATGGTTTGTTACGAGCATGTATTTCTAAATATACAGTCACATTAAATAAATAACACGAGGCATATGCACATAGACCATTGCAGATGAACCACTTTGCTTCATTTAGTACTGTAATAAGTGACTAGATTGTCTTTGTTCATGCTGTCATTTTTGTGGACCTTCCTGATTGGATCGTGCTCTAGACTTCACGTTGGGGCTTCAGACAGGGAAAGCTAAGGGAAAACTATTGTGTGTGTCTGGCTTATTTTGTAATTAAGGTGCTGTGAGCTAGGTAGGGGTGCTGACAGGATTCAGGGAGGGATCTTCCACTGCCTGTGGGCCCATTGTGCAGAGGTATCCAGTACGCTCGTGCTCTTGATTGTTCTCTAGATGGATGAATCGCACCAAAGACAACGCACACATGCACATGTGCGCATACTTAGTGGTCTGCTCTTAAATGCTAGACTTCAGTGTCTTTACTGGCTTTTCATCCACCAGCAGAGTACAAACTCCAAAGTGTAGGGAGGCCACAAATCAGGAGAAGTTATAATTGGCTTAAAGGGTGGAGCTGTCAGACTGGAAAATGATGCCTACATTTTTTTAACAGAGTCACAATTTTTGTCCAGTCACTAGCTAAAATAAACTTGTGTGAAGTTCTTACACGTACTACCAAATGTAAAGAAGCAAAAACCAGTGTGCAACAAACTTCAGTTTTGTTGAAGTTATCATTTTCATGTTGTCATCACAACAAACCTTTGTATTCCATTTCAACTTGAGTGGTTTCTAGGATAACATTAGGGACCAGATGTTACAACTTACTGTTCAACAGGGCTTGAAATTCATAGGCAATGGGGTGGAACAAGGGGCATTCAATGTCTTGGGGAATGGCAGGAATTCACAGTACAAAAGAGAGGGTACCGCACACTCATGAATTATTTCAAAACTTTTCTTCATAATCAGGTTAAGCTCATTAGTGAAAAAATAAAGGAATCATGTTTTCTGACCTGCAGTTTGTATGTCATGACATTCTATTCATGCACAGGCAGTTCCTGTTTGATGGCAGTCAGTTTTTTAGTAAGATCAATGTTTATAGCAATATTTATAGAAATGCCAGGACAAATAGGGATAGTTTTACAACACAAAGTCCTCATTTACAACTAGAGAGAAAGGCTTTGGAGGAATAAGAACGAGAGCAGGAATAAACGCCAAGGTTACAAGCAGTAAAGCACCTCTTACTTTAAGCATTTGATGACATGCCTTTCTGAGGTGTCATCTTGAATGTCCAACCAAGTTTTACTCACTCAATTTTGCAGTTTCCCTTGTGTTTTCAGTAAGTGACACACTTTAACTTCATCACGTTTTAAATTGGTCTCTTAAAACAACTGCGGTAGAACTGATGAGAAGACTGAGTAATTTTTAAGCGTTCCTCACAAAGTCGGTTAGAAAATGCAGCTGCACCATTACTGATTTTGAGCGAATTCCAATCTCACAGCTGATATAATTGTTATAAAGCAGGTCATGTTTGTCAAGAACACTTATCTGATATGTAGGGAAAGCATGGAGCATATATAAATGAAAGCCACCACTAGGCTATACTGTATGGAAAAGTCTGAGTCCCTCCCTTTGGAAATGCTTTGAAAGAAGGCCCATGTGTTTTAGTGTATTCTAAACTGTGTTCCCACAAAGTTAAACTAACTGTATATCTCTCAAAGCTGCGAAGTGACAACCATTTTGCTGCGTGTGGCAAGATGAACTTCCCTGTGGGTTTCTCCAGGTGTTTTTGCAGCAAACAAAGTCTATTATTCCTTAAACCTTTTTACATGCACTACAGTTTTAGCCCAGATATAACTCTTTCAGGTGTCACTTTGACGTTGACAGTCTGTTGTTGAAATTTGCTGCATGCACACGTACCTAGTTTTAACGTATTACGTAGTGCACTGCATCAGGCATCTACAAGTGATGATAATTGCTCTTGTGAGCATCTTATCTTGTGCCTTACAGTTTGCAGGTTTGTCTTCAGCTAGAGTTGTACTTGTGGTGAGGCATTGCTAGCAAGCAAAAAAAAAAAAAAATCCATTGAATAATGTCACACACCAATAAGAAACATCTGTTTTGTATCAGCTGTATCAAGTAGAATCATAGGAAGAAAGTAGCCAGCGAATTAAAGGAGGATACAGTGCAAAAGAGGTGAGTGTAAAGCTGGAAATAGCCAGCATGCTGGAAGAAGACAATGAGCAGTTTATTCATGCGTGGGTTTATTTGGTCCATCTTTAGACGCCTACTATACCAAATAATGGAAGCACAGTAGGTGAAAATAAGTAACAGGGCTGCGATGTAGGACAGCATCACAGACCATTAGTGGGTGCCGCTGTATGTTGCCAAGTCTTGAAGTCGAGACATTGTATGACCACCCCCCCCCCCCCCCCCCCCCCCAAATCAGTCTTGACTCTCCTGATTCTGTGGTAGCGATCTTGTAACCTTGTTGCTTATTTGCTGGAATTGTTGACCAGCGCCCTTGCTGCATCATTGGAGAAAAGAGTCTACGTGACAAGCTCTACAGTATATTTCCATTTTCAGCTTTTGGAAAAACTCCTTGGCAGAGTTGTCTGAAAACAAGCTTTCTCCCATTTCTCCTTGTGTCGGTGCCTAATTGCTTAATATCACAACAAAATTCATTCTGCTCTTCCGACCATTGTCTCTGTAAAACGGTCTTCCTTTCTCTTTAAATCTTTATCTTTCTTTTGGTATGACTCACTCACTACTGCATTGAAAATTAAGGATATAACAAGATATCTCAGCATAAATGGCAATATCTGGGACTTTCCATAGTGTACCAGCAGTAGCTTCCTGCTCTCTCTCGAACATTTGTCTGCCATAGATGCTGTAATTTGAGCCGCCAATCTTCAGCTGGTGCAAGGCAGGGCATTTCATTTCCATTAAGAACCAGAACAGGTTCAGCAAAGTTGAAACTGGCTGACTCCTTGTCTGCACTGTAGTATGGTGTTTCCAGGTGTCCTTTTATCGCTTTGAATGTGCAGTTTCAGTTGCTCTTGTAACCACTTTACCAGAAGTCTCTGCCACTTTTTTTTTCCCTTTTCATTTCAGAAATCTGAGTGAAGGCACTTGAGGGTCTAATTAACAGGCTAGTAATTCACACTTCAGATAGGTTGCATATGAAGCACCTCATTTCACAAGTTAATTTTTTTTTAAAAAAAGAAAGATTGTACCTTCACCAAGAGTACCCATTTGCCTGTTCCCTCTGTGCTTTCCTTTATGAGTAACGTTATCACTGTTTTTGTTATGGTACATTAACCTTCATTTTCAAGCAAATTGTAGCCCAGTCCAAGGGGACACAATTATGCCTGTGGCAGGTGTGTTAAGGTATGGCTGTTGTTGAATGCCTAGCAGTAGCCATAGTATAGCAAACTGAACAACTTGGTTAGCTATAATGAACCAAGTCGAAAAGCTTAATGTCCAACCTGATTCCTTACATTTTGCGAGGCAAATGCCTTCCGGTGTTCGTGTAAATTATGAGTCATACATTTTAATGTTCAGGACCTTCTGACATTGTGCTATTGTATAAATTTCTACGTCCACACAGTAGGCAAATCATCTGAAAACTCTTCTTAGATTGCACTAATAAAATCCCTCTCAACTTCCTGATCGGCTGGTGTGCCATTCTGACACTCGTAAGCCTGCTGAAAATAAAACTGAGGTCTGTTATTTAGCAACACAAAATCTCAGGTCAAAAATGGAGGACACCACCTTCTACTTCTGATGTTCACATGCTCGATCACATTACTGAAAGCTGCAGTGGCCCCACCTTGTCCAGCTGATGGCGGGGCCATGACATTAATATAACAGCAGATCTGCAGCATGTTGAGTCTACATTTGTTGAAATGTTGAAGTGGTAGAAATGGTTGAATGTCAACCGGGGTGTTTTTGGTATGTCCAGGGACCTTTGTATTTGTCCAATGCTGTTTGACTGCAGGCTTCATTGGTGGCCTGAAATGGTTTGCCTTTTGTTCAGGGATGTCTGTATTTTCAGTTTACACGTTTCATCTTACCTGGCTGATTATGTGCTACAGCCTCAAAAGGTCAGTGCACAGTGAGAAAGGCTCAGCTACTGAGAGCAAAGGCGCTGGTGACTAGTAACAGACAGCTTCGTCTGTATGAGCCATAATATTGTGATGCTGTTTCCATGGGATACTCTTCCCTGGAGAGTGGAAAGAGACAGAAGGAGAGAGAGCCAGAGTTCTGAGAAGGATTGAGAGTGAAACCTGGATTCTTAGAAGCCTCCCAAAGCAAGACCTTGAGGGGGCCGATCTTAAGTGTGGCTTTAGTGTGCTTATTTGTTATTATTTAATGTGCTTTAAAATGATTGAAATTACATATGCATCAGTGATGGATGCATTTTTTTCAGGGGAAGACAGCAGAGACTGATTTTGGCAGGTTTGTACCCAAGGTCTGCATTTTATCTTGTACAGCTTGAGAGTAGCTTGCTACAATACAGCTGTTTAGTCGGAAGAGACAGAGGTTTGGAAAATTTGCTACCCCTGTGCTGCTTTAAAGTCTTACCTATTCCATAAATTGCTTGGAAACAGTTTGATTATCATTTGTACTTCTGTCTCCGCCCAGCTGTGTGTCATTGGCAAGTTTTATGTGTAGTAATTGGCTGGAATGCCATCATCTTCTTGACTGTATGGTTATCTTATGTCATTTTTTTTGCAACATGACTTAATGCCTCAGTAGCATCAGTGTGGTATGAAATCTCCTCCAGGGGCTTCTGCTGCCATCTGAAGATCTCATGCTGGGGAGTGATGTCACAGGCAAAGGATGGTGGAGGGGATAGGGGGGGGGGGGGTGTCAGAGAAGGGGGAGACAGCAGAGAGGGGAGGGGCTGTGGGTGTTTAAAGATGTGCTTCCAGTTTTCAAGATGGACACCTCCCAGGAGAGTTTCCTCTTACCATCATCAGTCCATTAAATATCAGTTATCCCTGCTGCAGGCTTGCGGCTCTGCTAATATGGATCTTTTAAGCAATTAAACGCTTTAATGGCCCAGCTGAGGGGTAATGGAGCCGCATTCCTTCTGCTTTTCATCTTCGGCTCCTTGCGACCTTGGCCATTTCTGTCGGCTTTTCTCTTGCTCTTTCCCTCAGTGGTTTGTTTGAAGAAGCTGGGGCAGTTGGCCAGTAGTTTGTCGGTCGCAGAAAAGCTTGGCTTTTCAGTAACCGAGAACAGCCTAACAGAAAAGCTGTATTTCTTCTGAAAAGCACCAGTTCAACATTTGCCAGAACAGAGCTGTAATGGTGCATGGGTAAAAAGCCCCATGCTTGTTTTCTCCCTGCTCTTACTGGCTAGCTGAGGTGTCGGGGAAAGCTTCTTCAGCAGGATGCTATAGACACTTGCTGTACAGTTCTGGTTAAGCGACACATGCAGCTGTCTTGACGCCCTTATTCAATCCCCTTGCATGTTGGTTCCCTCTCAGACAAGCCGTTGCTTTATTGTTGCACCCTGAGCAACGAGACATTCTTTATGACACACAAAGGTGGCGTGCGTGCGTCCCGCATTATCAGGACATTGCGGTCGTTGATGGAGAGAGTCATGGCTCCGCTGGGAGTTCTTGTCCATCATAATTCGCCATAAGTCACTCAAAATGTATTTGTGAGTGCATTTTTATGACTGCATTGTCATAAAGGGCTGGGCAGAACACGTTTTCCAGAGGGACCTGAAATCGATTGGGGATAAATTGTAGTTATGTTCTGACCTCAGGAAAAGGAGAGTAAATATAAATGTATAATAAATATACGAGCTACTTTGTTATATTTTTATTAGTCTACATGGGAGTTATTGTTATCAGTATTCATCAGGAATAACACTAAGGATAGTGATATCTTATCCATAATACTACTACTAATCACAAAATGTAATGTGCAAGCTAATTATCTGAATAGCATTGGAATAAAAGTAATTAAAGCAAGTTTTGTTTTACTTTTAGTAGAACTTTAGTATTTACATACTTATTTGTAATAGCTTACCTTGTATATGTCTGAAATGTCATGTCCTGAATGGCAATATATTGTGTTAAGAGATGAAAATACTATGATGTCACTTGAAACATACACTTGTGCAACCTCTTTGTACTTCTGGAAAACACCCCCTTTTTCTTCCCAGCCAATCACATTTCAGAATGACTTCAGCAAAAAATTTCAACACCAGCCACAGGGCACTCATTTGAATATGAATTATGGCAATGCTGTTGATATCAAAGGGATAGAGAAATTAAATTCCTTGCGTGTGCTGGGTATTCAAAAACAGAGTGGCCTAGATGCCAGTTCAAAGTCCAAGTACCAGCTATTATCCCAGCTGAATAAGTACAGTGCTCTAAAATTCAGCATGGTGCCACCCCAGACCTAGGGGAAACACTTCAGGATTTACCTGAGGAATATGTGAGATCACAAGATAATTTTTACACACACACACACACACGCATGCATGCACACGCATACTCAGCCACACTTCACTCTCCTTCCACCATACATGTAAATTAAGTTTTCCTTCTTGGAATGAGTTTGCATGGAGCTATTTACTCACCCTCTAAAACACCTGTAAAGCTGCTATGTAAGTATTGTGCTGTTCTGTGCTGCCCCTGATTTGGACCATTACGTGAAGGGGAAAAAAAAAATGGATAACTTCGAATGCAGTTATAACAAATGATGAGTAATAACACTTCAGAAGCCACAAGGGTGTGTCGGGGCATATCTAATTATAAATGATATGGGACTTTAGAGAATCAAAAGCACGGCCTGAGCGGTTTTAATTAGTTTTTTTTAAATGGTGCTTTTCTTTTTTGTAAAAGGGCTGGTTGCCAATATCCAGGCACAGGCAGCTAGGACTAGGGGCTAATTAAGATCCTTCTGGAGTCCCAGCATGCACTGGCACTAATTGTCAATCTCCAGCTCCAACGTGGGCATGCACGGGGAAGAGGTGTGTCGTCTGTGTGTTTGCGAGGAGCGGGAGAGCGCGGGGAAGCGTCCCTGCGGACTTGACCCTCCCTTTGTGTGCACACACACGCCCACAGGAAAAAAAAAAAAAAACCCAACAACCAGTGGCGTTACGGTGTCTGAGGGGTTTATTAAACATTTATCTACTCGTGTTTGTGCGGATCGTTACCCGCCCTCTGATGTGCTCCTCGGAGTTTGCTGGCGGATCTGTTTGGTTTCATCCCTGCCTGTGGGGGAGTAAACAGACGATGACAACAACCTCTGCTCATCGCAAGTGTAGCATCTCGGCTGTTTGTGCTGTCGCTGCAAAGCCGAAATGAGTAATGACATGTAGAATAATGTAGACGCAACATACACAGTGGCTTGAAACCTCAGCGGTTCTTTTGGAAACTCAGAGAAATAATTGAGCCTCTTTTGAAACTTGTGTGTAGTAAGAATTTCTAGTGAGTGAAGGACTTGCAGTTCAAACGATAGATATCTCTGCAGCGAATGCACAGTTTTTTGGCGCTGTTTGTTTTGGGTTTTATTGCGTTTCTGCTGCACCTGTTCCCTTGGGTTGGCAGTGTTTGGCTCGGTGCAGGTCCTCCAGGTCACTCTTGTAAAGAGCGCTTGCTGACAGTCGACTCGCGTAGAGGTGTTAGTTAGAGTCCGCTGTGATTAATGGGGAGGTTCAGCAAGACGACACCTGGGACCCGCTGAGGTGAAATTCAGCTGTGTGGGTGGGCGTTAGGGTGGTGACGAGCACTGATAACATATTCACATCTTCCTCAGCAGATTGACTGTTGCCTGGTTCAGTCTTCTGATTGGTTCTGTCTGCAATTGGAGCCCAGTCTTTTGTTGCATTAGCATGCTGTAAACATGTCAGAACAGACCATAAAAATGAGATTGATCCCTGGCAGTAAATCTCTCCACTTTAGAGAGCAGTGACAGCCTTTGCTTTGAAGTAGCATTGGTATATATTCTCAACTCCACCCCCTTTACTCCTGCCAGAATTCATTATATTGTACTTGCAGGAGGGGAAAGGCAGAATAAAATATTAATTTTGATGGGCATACATTGAACTGGACTGTATCCCCTGGACAGGGATTATTTTTTATCGGAAGTTGTTTATGATTTGCATGAGACATAATAAACCTTGGTAAACTCGAATGATTTATCTGTCTTGCTGGAATTGACAGAGGCCACATGATTGAAAAGTCAATGAACTGAAGCCCCCTTCCTGCACTTAGAATTATAGATGTGAAGCCATCCTTTTTAACAATTATTTGGGCTCCATATTATTATTGATCTCAGAAAACAAGAACCATGAATAGCAAGATTTGGGCTGTTTATGTATAATAGACTACAGCACAGTAGACACCAAAAGGCTTACTGCTCACCCACATGCTCCTCGAAATGTACAGGCACTAAAAAGCCGACATTGCCATCTCCAATAGCAAAAGTTTCTGTCAAGCACCACTCCCCGAGATGAGGCTGACTGGCTCTTGAAATGTGCGTGTAGGTGCGCAGAGGCGTGGGTGTTTTGATGAAAATGTGCTGTGTACCTACCTAAATTGTCCTTGTCATACGCACTTTGCCACAGTGTATTGAAGTGTCCTCAGACGTCCAGTTGAAACTGCATGGGTGGCTCTTTGATCTTCTTATCCTGAGTGGCAGCCTGTTCTATTTGGGTGAGTTATGCTAATTAGTTTTGGAGCAAGTTCAGACCTTGCCTTCTTCCTCTCTGACATCTTGATTGTTTTACTTTCTCAACCATGTGGGACCTGAGAAGAGGGAGTGAATCTCATGTCCTGCTGCAGTCCTACCTGGACGGCAGTTAAGAATGTATTGGGGGGAGGGGTTGGGGGTTGGGAACCAAAACCAAAGCGGGGGAAACGGAAACCAAAGATAGATTATTTGGTATGCCTAAAATCGCATCATGTGCCTTGAAGCCTTGGAAGGGTAAATATTGCCTGTGGCCACTTAAGGTGCTTTATTAAATCCCTTTTTGATCTGCATAGGAGGATGACTGGTGGCTTAATTCACATTATCTGCCGTATTCAAGGTCAAACCCCTAATGTAGATTAAATAATTGAAGTCCATGTTCAATCTGATATTTGTCAGTTGATGAGAGATGCTCCCATCCCATGAGTTGGATGTGAGAGGTAGCATGAATCCATCACTATTAGCAAGGAGTTTTACTTTTCTGTGTGGGTACAAAAGGAAGAGATTAGTTGCTGGAAATGACTGATAAAAGGGGTGAAGTGAGAATGGAAAGGACATAGAATGGAGTGAGAGAAGCTGGATGTCTTTTGTGTCTTTTGGGGAGATGGAAGAATAAAAGGGCAATTGGCAGCTACACGGTGACATTTTTGTAAGGGTCAGTGAACACCCTCTGGCGAGTGGTTGACGTCAGAGGATGTCACGTCACACACTACATTGCCCGAGCCCAAGCTTTTGCACGGTCAGGATTTCCACCCTGTGAGCAAGACATTTCAGTTTGTCACCTCTGAGATTACCCTTGGGTCCCCTTGGGTGCCAGAAAAGATGTGAACATGAACACACCCTAAAGGATAAGTGTCATTTGACTCGTGATGTCAGTGGTAAGTGACCTTTGTTTGACACCGGATTGTCTGAGGTCCTTCTAATCAGAGATGTATCAAATGAAAATATTTGAAATGGTTAATCTAAGGAGTCTGTTTATCTCTGGATTTTTAACCTATCTTCACCATGCTGGCATTGTGATGTTTCCTGCAGTACTGTACAGGGCAATACTGTACCTATACAGCAAGTTGTGAGGAATATGGTATAGGGTGGGGTCAGTTTAGAATGTTCACTCGATGTCATTCGTGAATCACTGTAAACTGGGGGTTGCGACAACCATTAGTTTTAGGGCTATGCACACACTCCACACCTATACTTCTTGTTTGGTTTGTTTATCTTTTGCTTCTTTGAGTTGGCACCAGCAGCACGTGTCATTGCGTGGTAGATCCCCTCTCAGGTGATAAAAGTGGGCCCCTCCACTAAGATGAGGAGGGACAAGGATGTATGGCAGAAGCTTTGACTTAGGGACTTGAACTTATGGCTACTGTGTTTATGATTAATTTATTTTAGGAACATTCATGGGATTATTAGAGCACATTCGGAACAAGACTGTTAGTTTTGGGGATCTACGGCTTATCGGGGGGGGTCTGAACCCAGCCACATGTCGTTCAGACACTAGTTGCTGTGGTCTCTCAGTGGAAGACACCAGCCCAGCTGGTCTGCCTTCCCTCCGTACAGAAAATGTGGGGGAGTTTGCCATTGTGCTGTGGATTTTTTTTTCCATTTCCTTTTTGTTAACCCAACTGTAAAACTGATTGGAAACCTGAAGAAGACTGTCGAGTTGGACTGAGCCTGTGGGCCAAAAAGACCTTGCTGGCCCAGGTAGCAAGCACAGTCCTGTCGGGAGACTGGCGAGTCACCTGTCACCTGTTGGGTGGGGTCTGTCTCGGAACGCGTACCATTTTTCTTTTCGTTTTGTTTTTTTTCCCAGTGCCTAAAACGCACATACACAACATACACATAAGATAGATCCTTTTTCCTCTACAGCCAACTTACCAGTTAGGATCCCCAGGCTATTTTGAGACCTGGGTCTGACAGTGAGGGAATGGGGTTGTAACACAACCAAGTGAAGGCATAGCTGGCTGCCAGATTCCATCCAGGAAACTCTGACTATGGCACAGAAGACTTGAGGGGGATGTACAGTAGCCCCCTATGCATTCCTCTGTGCTTTCTTTTGCTTTTTGTGGGAATAATTTCCCCCACAGATAATTTCCCCCGCATCTGTCAAGACAGATTCCAGCACGTTCCAATCTGTCTCACATTTCTTATCCAGTTCAGAGATCTAAGATGAGAGCTTTGAGAGAGGTCTTCGCATTCACAAGAATGAGGAAGTAGAATTCAGATTTAAGCAGACCATGCAGCTTGGATGTTTGTGGCACAGTTTATGGCACAGTCTTTTTGCAGGGGTTCTGCCGGGAACCTCAGCACCAGTTTCCTCCTCGTCAGATGGCGCACAAGGGATATTCCCTCCATTTCAATTCCAGGTACACCCTGGAACAAAGGTATCATGGACTGGTCGTTGGATTTGTTTTTTGTTTCCTTTTTCCTGCTCATCATGTCCAGTCAGATCACAGGCCCAGAGTATCGTCTTCTGAAAATGCATTGAAATGTCCCACATCTGGGGAATGGGCGTTAAGGCTTTATTTTTGTCTGCAATATTGTTATGGAGTCTGAGTCCTGGTATACGTGATGCAGTACCACAAGCCTCCCAAACCGACAGCTCACTGACGTCAATTCACTTAGGATAGCTGCTGTACCAGCATTATGTAGCTGTAATGTTGCAGCAGATCCATGGGTTGGTCTGTGAGACTACTGATCCCTGCACCAGGAAATGGCAGAAATCGCACCATGCCAGGCGGTCGTGCGGAACAGAAAAGGTTGCATGGCGACAGCAGGGTGTCGAAGAACCCCAGCGAAAAAAAATCGCCTGTCAGACTGGAAAGCGTGTCAGACCCACCCACTGTGGTCTCACCCTGGCTGCTGATGCAATGCTGTGACAGCACAATGATCATTGTGGCCTTGTTTTAGTGACCTGGTGGCCCCTCTGTCCTGCCGTCACAAAGATCCAATTTAATGCAAGACCCTGAGCTGGAGCTCCCATAGGAAACAGTGCGTCAGAGCGCTGACTGACTGATTATTTGGTTCATACGTAAGGCCAGATTGTGGATCAGAAAGAAAATGAACACTCTCGATTGTTAATTCAGAGTCTGCTTTCAGAAGCTCCCACGCACTGTGGCTTCTGCTGTGGATTCTTATGAAGCTTTCTGAAATCAGTCCAAAAAAAAAAATCAGAAAAACGTTGACACTTACTATGAATCTGCAGCGGCTGAATTCATTTGTTAATTTCCAGGGTTCAATTGAAATGAATTGCATTTTTATTCAGATGATTAATTAAAGTATTAATGCACATACTGTACTCTGTGGAAACAGGCTTGGCTTGAGTCAGGGGTTCGTAGTGATGACTGCTGGAGGGTCCACCATACATTTGTGTCTTGTGTACCTGTGGCATAATATTGCCTCCTTGGTTATTCCCGAAGCAGGTCATTTTTTGTGCCGTACTGGGTAAACAGTTATCATGTCCCCTTGCCTGTTGCAGTAGTGAATGGACTCACAGGCCACAAATGCGCTCAGTTGGCATGCTATATCGCTTTCATATGAATGCTTTAATAAACAGACTTGATTTATGACCTCAGTTGCCCTCTGGAATGGCTCTCCCTCTTAACTGAGAGTAATGACTCTGAGGAGGGTGTCTAATTGTACACCTGGTTGTAATAAAAAAAAATTGTGAGGCTTTTTCCTTCCATTTGTCATTCATGTTTTAGCATGGCTACCATATGTCGGGCCTATTTTCTCTATGAAAAAAGTGGACCTCAGGTTTTTACTGCCAGAAAGAGTTTTTATAGTCTGCCTCATGGTTAATGACGAGGGAAAGGGGCAAAGTGTAGATTTTAAATAAAAACATAAGGTCTGTTGTCTTCTGCAGCCTCAACCTCACGACACCACACAACACCCTGCTGCACACCGGGTTATAAAAACCTGCAACACTCCCAAGTACATGTGGCCAAAGAGCATGCTTCTATGGAATTCCAAGGGTTGCCTTTCTCGGAGCAGTGTGAATGAGGCCGCTGCTTAGCTGACTAGTGAGACAAGCCAGTAAGAAGTTGTTAGAGGGGTTTATTACTTAACTATTCTGCATTTATCTAATGTATGTTTATCCATCATTTTTTAAGTTGACATAGTAGAAGTCTAAAAAAAAAATGTTTTAACAGATAAATTTGAATAGTTATAATAATGGTTATTATGCAATATGACAAAAATGCATTGATAAAAATGGTAAACATAGTATAATTCCATATGGAAAAAACTCAAGCTCTTGTGTTACAAGGATAAGTATTATTCAAACATGGTGCAACTGAAATATCTGTTCAGGAAGTACAGCTGTCATTTATAGAGGCATGTAATTGTGAGGGAATGATAGGATAAAGGTGGACTCTGATAAAGTTACAGAAACTCTGCTGGCTGTGCTCTTGCCTTCTCTGTGTCATCGCTGCATGGTTGTACAGTAGTTCACTATATGTAATAGCTGCAAATGAAATATTATGCGCCATTGATAAGTGTTATGTACAAGAATAGGCATTAATGACTTTCTTTTGTTCAAGAGTAGACTTCACACGGAAGTAGTCACTTTTGACTCTGGCTCCGTTCTCTGTCGGTGGAATAAAGCCTAGACTTTTCAGGCTTTCTTGCCCCATGTCAGCTGCAAACCTTTTTCTCATCTTCTACCTCAGAAGGCTGTGGGAGTCGGGGGAACCCTGCTTGGAGCTGAGTGTCCTCTGTTTGCCGCTAACAGAAGTCGCGTTGGAGGGTGTCATGCTGTACAAACTGTGCACATTCACAGCTTGTGTAGTTTGTGGATTGACTCGCATCATAGGCATAGTGGGTGAGACGAGCCATCCAGGTGATGGAAAGCTCCTTCAATCTGCACAGAATTTTGCACAGAAATATGTGCCTTCCGAACAATTTTTTATTCTGGATTAATACAAATAGTCAGATTCCATTGTCGACATTCCAATGTGTCCCTGCTGCCCTCACACACTTTTTTTCCCCGTCTCTGCACAATCTGCTTGGTGTGATTTGTGTCATGTTGCTTGGTGAGCCCTACCGTGCTAAACCTGCGCATGCTTTCTTGCTGTGCTGTTCAGCAGAAGTAGAACTACATGCTACTTCAGCTCCATAACCTAGCTGATGCCAGCTAATGGGTCAGGAACCTTGGAGGTGTGGAGGCGTGGTCACGTTTGCTGTGAGACTCAATCTGGTGAGCGTCATCAGATTTCATCAGATTTCTTTAAAAAGATGGTGAACAGTCTAGTGGCAAAACTCTGAGAAGCACACAGCTATTTGTAGAGAAGTATCTGCCCTGTGGTTGATTAGCACTAAGAACTTAATCTTTTATTTATCTTCCGTTCAGATATCTGCTCATAGCTACAATCTTAAAATAGCCTTTCACTCCGCGCTTATCTCAATACTGAGTCTCCACGTGAGCAAGTGAGGAGTTTAAAAGTTGTCAGTGGAAACTAGAAAATGGATGTTTGACATTTGCAGAAAATGAGGCTGCTAATTTCAGGATGGATGTATGAGAAAAGGTTTGTGCAACCTAAAAGCAGACATTTCTCCAGGAAAAACTCCTGTTGCTTTTTATTCTAGTAGATCGTACCCCATCTTGTTAAAGAAATTTGAGACCTCTCAGTCTCCCCTGAGCCGGGAGCGGCTCTGTGAAGGGAAATTCAATGGAAATGCAAACAGGAACCCTGTCAGCTTTTTGATTCGTAGCTCACGGTTCGAGGATCCAGTTCCCACTGTCTCAGGTTCCAAAGGAAAAGCCCCTTATGGGAGCAGGCGGCAGGAAGTGGCCTAGGCCAGCACCAGGCAGGGCGGGGCAGCAGATGTTGTGGCCTTCCTGGACTGCAGACCAGCTCAGCTCTATGGAAGGGCAAGGCAGGGCACACTGAGCTTTAGGAGAAATGGGCCGTACATTCACTGGTCTGGGAGTGTTGTTAGCTTGGTCTGACATGTTGCTCATTCAGCTTGAATGGATACACGTCTGTTCTTTTGCGTTGGAAGTCGCTCTAGTTAAGAGTGTCTGCTATATGAATGTAATGTCATGTAATGTTATGTATTGATTGTCACAGGCACTAGCATCCCAACTGTGTGCTGTGAAGCCAGTGTTTTGACTTGATTTGAGCTCTTCTTCCTTGAGTGATGAGAGTAAGGGCAGTGAATATAGTCAGATTACTGACAATGCACAGTAGTTAGTCACAATCTTATTTTAATAAAACACAGGGTTTTTGAAAGGGTCTGTCACCTTATGATATAACAACACATGACTCATAGTGGATGAGGCATTAATGGGTAGGGATGGTGGTTCGCTTTTCAGTCTGCATTTTGTCTTTGCCAGCTCAGCCATCTCCCTGCAATACCGCATGCACAGAAAGATTGCTGAAAGGCCATTCATTTTCATTTAATGTCGTCCATTTCTTTTGACGATTATATTCAGATTTCGATTTGAAAGCTTTGATTTTGTGCGAGCCTAATGGGTGCCTTTCTGTGATCATCTCTCCTCCTCTGCTTCCCACAGCTGGACAGGAACAGAGAGGATGACGGAGTACAAGCTGGTGGTGGTGGGAGCAGGTGGTGTGGGCAAGAGCGCACTCACTATTCAGCTCATCCAGAACCACTTTGTGGACGAGTACGACCCCACGATTGAGGTACCCACTCCAGAGTGTGTGTGTGTGTGTGTGTGTGTGTGCGTGCGTGTGTGCGTGTGTGTGTGTATGCCTCAGCTACTCGATCACTGAGTGAGCCTGACAGCCCAAATCGTCCATCTGGAATACTGACGGCAGGAGTTGCAGGTTCAAAACCCCAGGACTTCACAACAGCCTGCGCCTTGCTGCCGCAGTATCAGTACCTCCCGCAGCTGGGCTTCTAATGCATTTCCCTAAAGGTGTCAGAGGAAGTCAAAAGGAAGTGTTGAGTGCATTTGAAAAGTAGAGAGTTATTAATGGCCTGCCTCCCTCTCTCGCTGGAAGCGATCCTCTCCCTGCCCCGAGCGCTCCCTGGGCGGGAGGCTGTCTCCCTGCATTTCCTTCGCTCTCCTCTCACACCGCACACGCCTCTGGACAAACAATGCTTTTTCTGTGACTGTGCATTCCTCTGCCTCCTGCACCCAGCCACACAGTGTTAATGTCAATACAGATCTCCCATTGCCTTTACCCATACAGAGCATTTCTAGATTGCTGAAAGCTTTGATTTGGAAGGTCGTGCCACTGCTTAGTCTTTTTCTATTAGTTGGACATCCCTTAGCTAGTTTATATGAGGTATATGACATTGCCTAGTGTTTGTACAGTATGGGTGTGTATGATGCCAGAAGCAATAAACCAAACAGTGGTTTACCTGCTGTAGACATTCATGAAATCCATGTGCAACACTGGAGGTAGCTGTGCAAACATCAGGGAAAACCCCCGCATAATCCATCAAAAACGGAAAGGCAATGAGTTACACATAAACTCAGGCCAAACGACACACATTAATGTACCATGAACCATGAACATCAGTTAAAACCAGATGTTTGTATTTGCTTGGATACGTTCGCATCTGATGTAAGGGAAAGCTGATATTGCATCCTTTGAACTGAGGGGGTTGTATGTTAGTTACTTAGTCTTCCAGCTGCAAACCAGCTGCATTGGGGCTATATTGAAAAAAACCTTTCATATTGATCTCAATTTTCCTATTAGATTTTTTGATAGGAGCAAAATGGAAGTTATGGAATAATGGAAGTACAGGTTGGTGGGGGAGTTGTCTGTGCATTGGGTTTGAGACTCCCTGTTCTTTGCAGGACTCCTACCGGAAGCAGGTGGTGATCGATGGGGAGACATGCCTGCTGGACATCCTAGACACGGCAGGCCAGGAGGAGTACAGCGCCATGCGGGACCAGTACATGCGGACCGGGGAGGGTTTCCTCTGCGTTTTCGCTATCAACAACACCAAGTCTTTCGAGGACATCCATCAGTACAGGTCCGTCTGGATATTCAGCCATGTTTTTTTAGTATAACTAAAAGTAGGGTAGGGTTTATTTAGTATAACTGCATGGAATTCAGTCTTTTGCTGTTGCCATGAGTGTCGACACGCACTGATGTGTCAGCCGCGGTCAGGTCTCATGGGGGGGTGTGCGCGTTTGTGTCGACTTGGAGGGGCGGTGTAGGGTGGGTGGTCTGAAAAGGCGGGGTCGGACAGTGGGGGCGACTTAACTGCTTTAAAGGGAGTCTGGTTGTTCCCCTTGGCCCCGAAGTCACTCGGTGATGTCATGTTATGGCATTCAACATGACTGGAAACAGCTTAGCCTCCATCTGAAGGGATTACAGAGCTCCGCCAATGAAATCGATCCTGATTCAATTAGAGATGAGGAGCGGGAGGGAACAAGGGAGGGAAGGAGATTTCAAGGACAATAAGGGTAAGAGGATAACCTCCAAAGTGGAGCTAGCTGGGAATGTGAATTTTAGGCCTAATAGGAGTATGAACTCGATTATATGAATCGGTATCTTTTAATTCTTAGTAACCTGCGATATCAGTGCAAATAATAATATACCAACTGCAGATAATGATAATTCTTACGTAAACTGGAAGCATCTATTTTCTGTTTTCCTAAACTTTTTCTGGTTTAATTCCAGTCTTTCAATCCATTTCCCTTGTTGATGTTCCCTCACTCTAAGTAAAAACAGGTGAAAACAAGATAGCACCTTATTTTTTAACCTTGAGATAACAGAAGAAGATATACAGTTGGAAAACTTTTGTATTCTTCTGTAGGATAGTCACATTCCAGCTAGCAAGCATGCTAGCATCTGAACCAGCTGACAAGCTCCCATGTATTTTTTTATTGTTATTGTTTATTATTATTGTTACTTTTCACCATCTAACATTTTAAATTTCTCTCAATGGCATATCTAGTATATTTCAATATTTGGATCATCGATGTATTAATGTAGTGGAGTTCTGAAATATGAGAGAGTACAGTATGTGAACATCTGCTACAGAATGTGACATAATTTCCCCTATAGTCAGGGCATAAAATTCATTGCATTGCTTGGTGTGCCATATGAACTTACAACTAATGTATATATTAGAATGATCACTGAAACCCTAATTCAGACATCTGCAGTATTATATTTATTTCATATCGGTTTAACCACCATCATCAGGGCTTGCAGGAGAGTGCAGAAAAACATAGTTCTGTCAAAGAGCATGATCACTGGATTATACTGCCAGACAAATAGAATAGTCAGTACTCACTGTGAGTGCAGAGTTGCAGTACAGCACCAGCTGATACTACAATGGCTATCACTATCACTAGAATCAGACGCTGGACAATATAGAGAGCACAATGGACAGCCTGTTGTTTCCCCACTCATCAAATGTGCTGTAAAGGCAGCACTTTAGTTTTAGTTTGTATGCTTATTCTGCATGTGTGCTTGCGTGTATTGCTGCCCAATACAAAACCTTGTAATCGCCACAGCTTTGCCGGTTCATCTTTTTGTGTGAGTAAATTCATGACACATGTAGCCATGTGACAAATTTACTGTGGGCTGAAGTTACCTAGGACTCTCAGCCTCTTTATTTGGAAACTATCCAAGAGGTATAGCAAGTGTAGGCTTCAGTGGATACAAGGACAATCGATTGCTAATCACTTGTATTAATAATCATCGTTATTATGAACTGATTGTAGTCTAAGTCTAAGGTAAGCTCCGGCTCTCGCATACACAGTCCTGAATATTCATCTCCCCTGTGTGTTTGCTCTGGTAGCGAATCCTCCTCCTGATATGGTGATGGAATAAAGCCCAGAACCATACCTTATTGACACACTCCCTTGTTCGTGTCTGTGTGTGTGCGTGTGTGTATCTGTGTGTGTGCTTGCAGGGAACAGATCAAGCGGGTAAAGGACTCCGATGACGTTCCCATGGTGCTGGTGGGTAACAAGTGTGACCTCCCAGCCCGGACGGTGGACACTCGGCAGGCCCAGGAGCTGGCCCGTAGCTACGGCATCCCCTACATAGAGACCTCAGCCAAGACACGACAGGTAGCGCACAGCCTCTGACAGTCAGCTCCACACATTCAAGGGGCCACACTGTACCTCTGGTGTTTACACTGCCTCTCCTATTGTTCCTCCGTTCTGCACATTTCAACACGGCAATTAAACGTTCATTATTCCTGAAAGGGAATTTCCTATTGGCGCTGTGCTATCTAGGTTTCTATGGCAACACCAAAACAGCACGACGCTCTGAGGATAATCCCCCAGGTCGCCGCCCTCCAGTATATCTAGTTTCTCATTTTGTTCCGGGATGGTCCCTTTGTAATTATAATCTGACTTTTTTTCCACCTGTCTCACTGTGAATGTCTTGTTGTTGTGGTGATGTATATTATGGGATTGAGAGCCCACACTCCACACTGCCAGCACCCCACCCACGGGGTCATGCCAGCGCCTGTGTGCTTCTCCCCTCTGTGTTATCTCCGTGCTTCAGCTGGGTGTCTGGCACAGGCTTGTTTGGGAAGAGTGTGATAAGTGACCATTATCTTCTCTCCCGAAATCCTCAGATAATGCTCGTCTAGATCCCAAATACAGTAGAAGACCTATTCCTTTCAGAGTCATAAAATAAATTATGACATCCTTTGCTTTTCAATGATCAACAGGAAAAAACCCACTAAAATTGGGATCCTGTTTTATCGAGTGTGCAAATTGAAAATCTGTTATTACCCTTACACTTGATATCATCATTACCCTTACCCTCAACTGACAGACCTACGCAAACACACACATGCATGCACACACACAAGCACACACTTTTCACCTGTTTTCAGGTATTGTGCTGTAGCATTAACTGTACCATGCTTCAGGTGCCTACTTATCTGAAAGCACCCTGGGTTCCTTAAGTGGAGACTCTGCCTTTGAAGCACTTCATAGCATATGTTGTACATACATTGGCTTGGATTACACGGTATGTTAAAATCTGTAAGATATTAGAATATGCTTCAAAGTGCATGTGCAGCATGATGGTAGCTATTTTGTTAGTCACTGCTTGGGCAGCTCCTTTAGCGCATGTCCACAGGGTGCTACTTGAAATGTATGTGTTATGACTTATTGAAACAGCGTATAGCACACATCTCCTGTTCACACATAATATTGTGTATATATGACAACAGGAATGAATTTATCTGCTTTGCAGTGTAGAATTTTGACTGAATTTCTTGGATGAACAGATGTTTTTAATTTCTAGTCAGTTGTTTTATTTACTTCCTTGTAATGAGGCAATGATTATGGTTATTTTGAAAGGGGGGTAGAAAGATTAAGCCTGTATTTACACTAGTAATGTTTTAATAAATGTAAATGTAGCATTCTATTAATCATAGTTGTTAAATTGTTAACCTGTGCTTTATTGAGTCATATGAGTAGTTGTATGTTTTGTCTGTCATTGGTTGTCTTAAATCCTTCCGTCTGTGGGTGAGGGTGCTCTTTCCCAACCGGGTGTGGTTGGTTGAATCTTGCGAGGGACAGCTGTTGGTCTCTCTGTCTGTTTGTCTATCCATTTTAATGCATCTCCATCATCAGTTTTTTAAAATTATTTTTGTATTCGTACTGTAATAAAGATTATTTAACTTTACCTCGTGAGCATGTGTGTTTGTGGCCCATTCGGTCATACACTTCCAGGCAAGTCGGCTGGCTTGTGACAGATTGTGTAATGATGAAAAACTCACGAAAGCTTAATGACTAATGATGAAAACAAAAAGCTACAATACATTATCTGAATTTACTTAAACGTGGATATGAAGTTCAGGACAGAATTTGTGAATTTGGTATAGGATATTAGCTCACTATTCCTGACTGTAATAATGGCAGCTGTGTTCTGCTTTTTTCTTTTTAGGGAGTGGAGGATGCCTTCTACACTTTGGTGCGGGAGATCAGGCAGCACAAGCTGAGGAAGCTGAACCCGCCGGATGAGAGCGGCCAGGACTGCATGAACTGCCGCTGCGTGGTGTCATGACCGGGGTGAGATGCGATTCGCAGGACGAGGCATCTGCATGGCCAATAAGATTCGATAAGAATCACGCTTTCGACCCATCTCACCTGTTGTGTCCAATGATGTCCTGCAGGATGGGGCTTCGGTTACTGAAAGCCACTGTAGCACAGGTGCAATATGGATACTACTACCAAAAAAAGGATACTTAGATTTAAGAAGTTGGTAGACATTCTTATTCAGGGAGCGATACAAAGCAAATGTTTGTTAAGTATATATTAATAAAAAATTAACTACACAAAGAGCAGTACCTACAGAAGATATTCCAGTGATGAATTATGTCTGCTATCTTGTGCTTACAGTTGTGCTTTATCATTGCACATTTTTTAGAATTGGCCTTAAATGAATGTTAAATACAGAGAGATACTGCGCTTCTGAGAAAATGTACCGTTGAGATCTGTTAGACTGAAGGTTTAACAAGGAGTGATATGCAGTGCGAAAACTTCCTGTGATCATATCAGCACCTCTTACCATCTCCTGCGTGCACGCACTTCTTAGCCGAATTCTTGATAACAGAAATAAGATGTGATTAACATCATGTTGCATAAAAAACATTATCTGTCTGTGGAGGAAAAACATACAGTGAGCTCTCAAACTCCTGCCGTCATCCCTGTATCTTCATTCAAGACGACGCAGTAAACAAGATTCTGGGCGGCCTTTTTTTTTTTTTTTTTTTTTTTTGCCTTGCTGCGCGCAATGGCTTTCTAGGGAATCGTCCTCCCAGCTGTTGCGCCATAGTCTTTCTGCAGTGCTGGCTGGGGTCCAGGTGAGTGGGATGCTGGGTAATCAGGGCGAGATCAAAGACACAAGGCTTCAGAAAAGAGCAGGCAGCTGCCAGGGCACCTCAGGTCTCGAGCACAGTCGTTAAAGTGGCTTTTTCATGTCCTCACGCGACCCTACGGTGTCGGTCCTGTCGTGTGCTGGCTCACCAGGTTCGGCTTCTGAAAGCATAATTCTGTGTTTTAATGAGACTTTTTTTTTCTCCTCTTACTCTGCAGTCCACTGAACCCAAGGCAAGGGGGTGTCTTAAAGAGCCGTGCAGCACAATGGACTTGAAGTGAAGAGGGACTACGAAAATATGAAAAGGACGTGTAAGAAAAGAAGCCAGGGCATCAGACTGACTGCAGACCACATCGGTGTGGAGGAAGGGGGGTGGGGTGGGGGGGGTCTTGCTTTCGTCAGGATGTCCCCAGTTTAAGTCCATGTCTGCCAGATGCACAACACTACTGACTTTCTTCATGTGTGCTGGCTCTTGGGCAACCCCACCAATCATTAAGTTATTGTTTTGCAGTCTCGACACTGTTGTTACTCTGACTGCTCTGCCTGCAGTAGCAATCCCCCTCCCATAATGCCTTGCCCACTCCGCTTCTTCAGCAATGGACTGGACAACAGTGACCTCGCAAACATCAGGGCCCAGGACAGCCCCCTCAAAATGACAGAGGGGACAGGGTCTGACATTAAAGGCACCATGGAATTGTTTGTTTTTAAGCAAAAGGCCGTATTTGTTTTTGCTTTTTTTAATGAGCCTTTTATGGATTTTTTTTTTTAATTTGTTGTCCTCCACATTCTGAATAGTAGTTGTAACTGTGAGGCAACTGGGTGTTTAATCCTGCTGCCAAGAGGAAGTTGCAACTGGATGGGGGGTGTGGCCGAGTCTGACTGAATTGCATTCATGCGGTATTCCCTTGGGCATGCGGTATTAGATGTCATAGGCTTTCGGTGCAAAAGGATGTTTATTGTGTGAGGAGCTAAATCAATGTGAAAAATCATCTCTGACTCCTGCTTATTTTTATGTGTTCTTTGTCTTGGGGGAAGGGTTGTTGTATGCCCATGTAAATGCTTCAGAACAGGATCTTATTGTTTTCTTTGGATCTGCTCCATTGGAGTGAATCAGTATGTAGGATGGACAGGTCTCCACAGGCTGAATCGTGTGGCATTATTGGTGGAGTGGCGTGTTGAACTGTGGGCTTTCTTTGCATTTAAAGGTTTTAATTTTCTTGTTTTTCATTTCTTCTTGAATAATGTTACTGGAGGAAAGCATGTTTGAGATTGCTTGTGGCTTTGCTATTCCTCCACTCCTTGAACATCGAAATGTTTTACTTTCTCTTCTTTGCTTAGTTTAGAAGAGGATGCCTTGTTAGCGTGCAACGGCTTCCAGGATTAATAGCAGACATTTGGGGTGACTGGGATCTCGGCCATCACTGTGCTCCGTTGTGGCTCAGGAAATGAGGTTCAAAAGAGTCTCACTCATGATTCTAGGACTTGAGATGGGACCTCCAACTCAATATCAGATTGTAAGACGTGTCTATCTTCCCTGTGGCACAAAACATTTACCCCCCCCCCCCCCCCCCCCCCCCCACCAACAACTTGACAAACTACTTGACTCTATATGAATCTAAATTCCTTTTCTCTGTGGAGGATGGTAAAAATTGCACCTCTTCAGAATTCTGTGGTACAAAATAATATGTGCAAAGTAAAACCAATGGTATCTGTTCTACTGATTTTGGTATTTCTATCCTCCCTGCCTCCAGCATTGATGACATTAGTTATTACTGTTGTAGCTGCAGTTGGTGATGCCTGGTGCTTTGCCTTAATAGTGAGCTACCTTTTGCCTTGTACATGCAGTGATGTAAATCTAAGAGTTAATTTCCCCCTCATCACATTGCTTGAAGTAGATTGATTTTTTTCATGCAGTGTGGAGGAAAGTAGGAAGCAGGGGCGTTTGGGGGAAAAAAAATCAAAAATAATTGTACTCTACCTTTACTCTACAAACAGTAACTTGTGAAGAATCAAAATAGACGTGGTCCTCTCGTGTGTGTTAATTTCACTTTCACTCTGATTAGATAAACTGAAAGGAAAATCAGAAATGAAAAACTTAGTTACTGTTCATTTGAATTTGCAGTGTCAGGATCATAGTTCATTGTGTCTGAATGTTGATTTAGTCCATGGTGTTTTTAGTAATGAAAACGTGTACTCAGCAGGTCTTGTCATTTGGTGACAGCATAATGCGTAATGCTCTGGCAGGAGAATTTGAGATTGATGGTTGAAAAAACGGTACCAATCACATGACCTTAAGCATTTAGCCTCCTTTGAATGCAAATCCAATGGCAAGAGAGTTAATTTTTTTGCTATGAAGATGAAATTATGCTACCTTTTATCCTTTATGTAATAACCCTTTATATAATAATCTGCTGCTAGGATATATGGAGGGGGGATGGCCTACCTGTGTGTTTTGTGTATATGGGTTTTAGTGGACTGTTCAGGAAACTTTTAAAAAATTGCCTCATTCCCATGGACTTCTTTCAGAAACTGCACACACAGGACACCTTTGTAT
Organism: Megalops cyprinoides; assembly: GCF_013368585.1. Taxonomy (NCBI): domain Eukaryota; kingdom Metazoa; phylum Chordata; class Actinopteri; order Elopiformes; family Megalopidae; genus Megalops; species Megalops cyprinoides. The sequence continues at coordinate 10,231,935 of NC_050595.1, forward strand.
AGGAAGGCTCTTTATTTCAAAATGACACGGAGGAAGACCGAGACGGACTGTGTGTTTAGGAGCTAATGTTAAGTGAACGCCCCTGTTGTGATTAATTGTTCATGGGCCTTAGTTGTGCTAGCTGACTGGCTCCGTTGACCTCAATCTCCAGCATCAGACCTCATCTCACTTTTTGTGGCTGACCGGGAAACCTTGGCTTTCTTCTGCTTCTCCCAGAAGTTGTTCTGGTTTAGCGTTGTCAGTCTGCAAAGCAGGTTCACAGACCGTCAGAAATGGGAACACATGGCTATATGGTCACAACAGTCGGTTGAGATATGGTTGTGTGTCCCAGTACAAGAAAACAAACTTGCAGAATCTTATTAATTTACCTGTTTATTGTATGTGGATGCTGGGGGTAGTTTTTATGAAATAATTTCTGAGCCAGTACAGTACTATATATTTTTTTTTATTTTTACTGCACTAATGTACATTTCTGGAATTGGTGTCATCAATAGAGAAATATGTTTAACAATGAGGAAAAAAAACTTATTTTAAGATTTCATTTGTACTAATATAGCACTATGTAATTTAACATTACAGAGAAGTTAAAAAAACAATTCCTATGGGAAATGCCTAGTCTTAAGTGAATGTGTGTCTTGTTCCTTATTTCTCTCACTGTGATATGAACGCTAACGGGATTAAATGAATTTGTGTTTCCTTATTCAGGTGAAACTTTGTGTGGCGTCGTCAATACACTGCTTTCCAAACTTGACCCCAGCACGTCGTTTAGTAACTTAGTTTTAGTGACTGAGTAAAATGAAATAAAAGCCATTAAACGCACATTCACCTTGTGTGCCCTTCAGCTGTTGAGTTCCTTCCATGCTTCTTTTCAATGTGGCAGCACACAAGACATGGCGGCACAAAGACGTGCCATATGTGAAGTTCTCCTCATTGCCCTCTGCAGTAGCAATGTTCACAAACATGGCAGTCTACTATTTACGCTCACTTCCTCTGTATGCGTGTTTTTTTTTTTTTGTTTTTTGTAAAACTGGGTAATAGTGTAAGCAAGTGTCCATGTGAGCCTACAGCTATATGCTGTAAGGGCTTTGCAAGAGAAAAAGCATAGAACTTGAATTTCACATGTAGCTACAGGGTAAAATGAGGATGAACAAGGATGCAGTAAAAATTTTTGTCTTTGTAAAATAACTGACATTTATTTTATCAGTTATGTTGACATGTATGAACAGATCTCATTTGAAAGAAAACTCCCCCTGTATTGGTTACTACATTGGAATATGAAGTTACTGTTAAAATAACTGAGCATGTGAAGCCCTGGAATAGACCCTCCACTTGGAACATACTCAACACTACTCAACATACTGTGAACAGATTTGGTTATATGGAGCGCCATCTACTGTTCCTGACCATGTAACATTTTTTTTGTAGACAAAATGCTTTGGTGTGGCCCAAATAATCATTCAGACAATTAATGCTTTACAATAATTTGATTTATGAAACGTGTACTTTATGAATATGAAGTTATTGTTGCACCTAAAACATGAATGTGATGAGTTGAATACCACATTCATAAGATGCAAAAAATTGATTGAAAAATGTGCCTAAAAATGACAGTTAAAACAAAAAGTAATCTTGGAACTTGCTTGAGCCGATATTATTGAGCTAATTTATATGGTGTATTATCCAAGGGGAAGCATTTTATTATGTTTACATGTCCATGTAAGATGAATGAGACAGTGTATTAACTCCTAGTCATACTGTAGGGTTTGAAAGCTCAACCAATAAAGGCATGGGTTGAGAGGCAAGAACACTATACCTATGGCCATGGTTTAATAGAAGACCTCCCAAGCCCAAACGGAGTTCACAATGACAAAAGCTAGGATGCATCACCTCCACCTAACGGGAACAAGAAATGAAACGCAATTTTCCCACCGGAATATTAGGAGTCTAATATTCTTGAGTCCTTATGGTTTTTTGCTTGTGTTGTACTCTACGTCATTTGTAAGGCGCTTTGGATAAAAGCGTCTGCCAAATGAATAAAGGAAATAAATGGAAACCTACGAAACGCAATAACAGGTGCCTTGTAGAAGCCATCTACCACGACACGGCCCATGCAGGGCAAATCACAAGACCAAATTGACAACTGAAACTCTACAGATGGGAAGCTCGACACCTGACTGTACCCACAGCAATCATAAGATGTAAAAAGTTTATTTGGAAAAAATAAGCACACGATGACATACACAGCTTCTGTAAAATAGACTGTCATTGTTTTGATAAACGCCAACATACCAGATAAAATGGTAAATGAAAACGCTTGAAAGAAGCTCCTACATGAGACATCACTCGAGGTTTTTAGAGGTTGCTAAGCGGTGAAGTATGACAACATATTTAAGGGTGGATTCCAAGTTATGCTAAAGATAGCATCGTATACCTTTAACCGCGCCCAATATGCGTAACGTCACATGACCGGAAACAGTTGTACCTAACCGAGAAACAGGAAGTTGTTTTATGTAGGCATTGCGATTTCCTGTTGGATTCGTCCTACATGATACAGATTGGTAGCTTGCTATCGGTAATTATTTTGTGTTCTGTAGATTAAGAAGGGTTCTGTTTCGGGAAATTGTGATTAACACCCTCAAGCGCTAGCTAGCTACAAATATCGTCATCATCGGTGGTGAACAGTGCGACAAGTGGCTGTCTGGTAGCATTTATGCCTGTGAGCTTGGGAAGCTAGCTAGATAGCTAGCTTGCTAGCTAGCTGCCAGAAATTATCCTAGTTCAAGGCCTGTGGTATTTTTAATTCTTAGTAAATAGCTCTTAACCTAACCAGCTTCTTCGAGGAATAAAGAATCTTCCTAATCAAGTCATGGCAGTTGTCAACGAAGGCGCGCTCAAGAAAATGCTGTCAAAGGTGAGCAGAAGCCGATAGCTACGGCAACGAGATTAGCTAGCTACATTGTTTTTTTTTCCTGAAATGAAAACTGACGGGCCAGACCCATTCGTAGTATTGCTAGTTAGCTAGTTAGCGATGGCCTTATACATGTATAAACATAAATAAAAATTACAATCACTATCTGCCAAGCTCTTGACCTATAGCTAATATTAACTAGCGTACTTGTTTAGAGGTGACGTAGTTAGTTTGTTATATACGAGTATTTTGCTAGCTGGCGTTAGCCGATTAAAATGATTTCGACCTGTCAGACTGCATGTTCAGCTATATGGCTAACGTTAATGTTACCTTGCACATCGCAGGATATGTTTTTCTGTGTATTTCTGAGCAAACGTCAGGTCTTTTGCAGGTCAAGCCAAAATGAGATAATCTGATTGATCTAGATTTAGCCATCCAAAATGGAGTGTAATATAACCGATGTGATTTGCTTCTATTGTTTAGCAATACAAATACAGAGATTTGACCGTGCGCGAAATCACCAATGTGATTTCTCAGTACAAGGATCTGAAACCTGTTATGGATGCTTATGGTAAGTAAACCACCGTGTTTCCCTTTTTCTGAATAATGTTAACGTCTCTGGCACCTTATGTTGATAGCTCCAGCTTTCGTTGACGAGTGTATGGATGGTGACAAAGACGCAAATGATATGTGTATGTGGTACCGCAGTACAACAGACGCGAAGAAGAGCAAAGGAGAATTTTTTTAGATGAGCGTCAAGTGTTTTGGAACACATGATTGTGGCAGTAGGTAACGAGAACAGATTCACAGACAGGTGCACCATGGCTACAGGGACAGTGGTAAAGACAATGGGAGTCTATATGTGAAATGTATTTTTAGTGTCGCATGCAATGGAATTAACAGACGAATTTTACATATGTTAAATAAGTGGAAATGATCCATGCCAGCCAAACATGGGAGAGGGTCTGCAGATGAGGTCTGGGCATTATAAATGTGTCCACGGTGATCAAGGTAATTGATTATAAGATAAGTTATTAACCACATATGATGAACATGCACAAAGCCTAAGAGTATAGCCAGTTTGAAAAGATAGTCGAGAATAATGTGTTAAAGCCCCTATTGCACACCAAGAGACGCTCTAGAACATCTGGCACCTCCTGAAGGCTTTCTCCTGAACTTAGCAGCCTGGTAATCAATTCTGTAACTTTCTACCCTCAGTGTTCAATGATGGCTCCACAAGAGACTTGATGAGTCTAACAGGAACAGTGCCTGTAAGCTACAGAGGTAGGAACAATCATAGTTTGATCAACAGAAACATGAAGTAATGTTGACATAGTGTGACATAATGTTGTGACAATGTTGACAGTGGTGACAATGTGACATTGCACATTGACACCAATTGTGTGTTAAAATATCTGTTTTCCCCCCTTCCTCTCCATAGGAAATGTGTACAACATTCCTGTATGTCTATGGCTTCTAGACAGCTACCCCTACAACCCACCGATCTGTTTTGTGAAGCCCACCAGTACAATGATGATAAAAACAGGGAAACACATTGACGCCAACGGCAAAATCTACCTGCCCTACCTGCATGAGTGGAAGCATGTAGGTCACTTGGACTTTATCTGCCTGACATTCCAAACAATTGTGCTGTCAGTAACCTCATGACAATCAGTAAATTGTATATAATCCCTGAAATGGCAAAAGGCTCATAATAAACCGTTTGGAGTATAGGGGCCTTTGTTCATGTTGAGATTACGGTGTAAATCCTACTTTTATTACTTGTGGTGTCTCCTCTGCATTGCTGTTGTGGAGCTGTGCTGGTTCCAGTTAGTGCCAATATCAGTATCTGGCCATTTGCCTTTTTCCAATCCACTCCTGATTGAGAAAGTGGTTTGTGTGGCTATGTCACAGTGCTGGTGATGTCACAGTTTGACCTCTGAACTCGTCCTTGTCCCCCAGCCCCAGTCGGACCTGTATGGGCTGATCCAGGTGATGATCGTCGTGTTTGGGGAGGAGCCCCCGGTGTTTTCACGACCCACCACACAGACCTCCTACCAGCCTTTCCCAGCCACCGGGCCTCCTAACAGTGAGTCAGAAACCATCCCCATTCTCTTATATTTGTGTGCTACATGGTCTCTGGTCCTGTTCAATATCCGTGAGTCAGCACTCCCAAGTCCTAGACAAGGCCTACAGATCTCTGTCCCTTACATATGAACTCTGGAGAAGGTCAGCTTTTGCCTAATTTGTAATAGTTGTTTAAGAAGTGGCTGAAAAAAGTCAACAGAAAAAACCCCTCCCAGCCTTTACTGGTAGGAAAGCATGCCTCCCTCCCTCCCTCCATATTATGTGTGTTCACCTGAGTCTTTGTCACTGAGTCAACAGTAGAAGAATTAGCCCCAGGCACATAAACTTCATGTGCTCTGACTGTATTGACCTTTTGACCATAAATGATTCAGTGAACCCAAAGTACAGTATTTGAAACATATATTTTTTTTGGAGTTGGTTAGTGGGTAAATGATTTATAATTATTTGTGTTGTTGAGCAGCATATTTAATATTTCATATTAAAGTTTCAAGTATGGGGTGTTTGACCAGGTTCAGTCCTGTGTTTGATCTGTGAGGGAGCTCTAATTTTGCGAAGAACATGCACTATGCTTGTCTAACAGTAGGTGTCATCCAGTAGCTGTTATGAATATGTTGTGTAACCTATGACTTTCTCCTCCAGCATCCTACATGCCAGGTATGCCAGCAGTGTCTCCGTATGGTCCAAGTCACTCTCCAGGCCCCGGGTAAGATGCTTGGATATTCACTTTAATTTTGGTTGCCAAACTGTAGTCTGGGACCCACTATTGTTTACAGAGAGGGGTTAAGGTGTGGCATGATTTTCATGTGGAGAAAAAAAATTACCCCCTTCATAGAAATGCACATTAATGAAACTCAATACTGCACCGGAAAGTGTACAAGCAGGTGTTTATTTTTCATAGAAATTTCATAGAATTTTTTTTTTTTTTACCATATTAATATGAAGTGGAGAACACAGCATGTATTCACTTGTTAAGGGGACTGTGGGCTCCGAAAGTTTCAGAAACTCATCACCAGAAATGATTCCAGTGAGGCTGCTCAATGCTCAGCGTTTGCTGTGCTTACTGTGTGAGCAGCTACAAGCAGGTTAATCTCTAATCATTGTTGATTATGAAATTATGAGTTGTGGAAATCCCTTTCTTAGCTGCCTTGCAGAACCCACCAAACTGCACTTGGTGTTATAAAGAGATGGAGCTTTGGGTCATAAGTTATAGCTTTCACTTGTATGTATTTTTTCCTCTAGTGGATACCCTGGATATCCATATCCTGGTGGAAACTCATACCCATCTACAGCGGCTACCACTCACTACACCTCCCAGACTCCTGTCACCACTGTGGGTAAGTAGTCTGATAGCTTTCTGGGAAGTGTAGTTGTGTGGAGGATCTCGAAAATTGATCAAAATGCAGAACTTTTAGGTATGTGAAACAGAGCAAAGCAAAACACTGTTGAAAACACTGTTTGGTCTCTCAAAATGTACAATGAACAATGGACAGTGTAATTAAAACAATATCCAGTCTTGAAAACTGGTGTTTTATGGGGAGAGACAATACCACTCTTTAATAAGTGCCTCTTACATTCTATGCAAGTTGTCAATGCAGAAATCAAAATCAGGCAAGCTTGATAGTTTTGGTCTTGAGCCTGAAACTAGAAAAAGCATTTATTCACTGAATGACTTGTGAATGGCATCATCTGTGTCTTTGAAAATAAGCATTGTGTGGACATGGATGCAAAAAAGTGGTATTACAGAGGAATGTTCTCACTGCTAAGATGACAAACCACAAAAACACCCATTTTTATATTAAATACAAATACACGAAATACACTGGACATTGCAACAGGCAGAGGAAAGCAAATGCCATCTACAGCCTCTCGTTTATGCATTTTTTTTTCTTCAGCAACATTTTGAACCAATTGTTAACATTCCTAGTGTGATCCCATGGATATATTCCATATATTGACATAACACAGAATGACTCTGGTAGTCCAGTTTCCAACAGTCAATATAGACTACTTTAAAACTTCTCATATGCTGAGTCTCCAATAGGAGCTGTGTATTGCATCATAAAATCATATCACATCATAACAGCAGTCTAGGGTAAAAGCCAGGGAACTGTAAACTGCTACTGTGATAAAGTTGTGATGTTGTTTTTTAAATGGTGCAACATTACAGTACATTAATAAATAATTCATTTCCAGTGTTATTCAGGTAGACTACTAGGATGTTTTAATAAACTGATAAACGAGATGTGAAAGTGCAAATGGTAACGTCCTTTACAGACACATTTATCAGTAATTCAGCTGAATGCAAATTGCCAACAAAAAGTGAATTTAAAAATGAAAGTGAAAGTGTTCTGTTTCTTAGCATTGTCAATGACCAAGTCAATATAATATTTGCAGTGACCTGTCACATTACAGATTAATACTTTAAAGGCTAGTCTTTGATAAGATGTGGTCTTAGTTAGGCCCTTGGACTGCTTTGCAGCTAAAGCGGTGGCAGGGCTGCAAACTGAAGTTTTATGGCAGTTGAACAGCTCAGACCTTTCCGTGACCCTGACTGTTGACCTTTGGCTAGAATTGTACCTCCTATTGTGACTGCGGTGGAGCACCACTCCCTACTGGAAAGGTTGCAGCAGTAACCGGAGCCGGGGTGGTAAAGGTCGCCTGGCGCTGTAGGTTCACTCTTAAAGGGCCAGGGTGCCGTCTCCAAGCCACCGGGCTTCTATATTTAGGCCAGCAGGACTCTGGCAAGGGGATAGGTTTCCTTAAAGAGCTTGAAGTGGGCAGCCGGGATTAACCCTGACATTCATGCCGCTGACTCGGCACTTTTCGGGCCTGGCATCCCCCTAGGTGCATCTTCCCCTCCCCTGCCTCTGCGGGTACTCTCTCCCAGCTCCCGCTGTCCCCCACTGGAGCCTGGTACTTCTCCAGCAGTGAGCTTAAAAAACTGCAAAAAATATGGTGATCTCTAACCTAGTGTTAAATTTAATGCAGCTCTATAAAAAATCATAAATTCTGATAGAACTGAAGCTGTGGGTGTTTCACACTTTCTTTTTTATTGTTTATTAGTTGTTTTAATGCTGTCGCACTGGATGGGAATGAGCATAAAGACAAACAGCAGTTGCCCAATAGATTCATACGGAGTATTGCAGTGTAGCATTTTCTATGTTTGTAATGCATAGGAAAATAAACAAACATAACAGGGTTTGAATCTGGTTATTTGCGCATTGATGTGGTGGTTAGGGTACCTGATGCTGGGCCATAAAGGTTTTGAATTTGATATACCCCAGGTACAAGATGCTGCTCCTCAGATTATGTGGTAAAAACAGCAATATAGTTGTAAGCTTTATGTTTCTGCACAAGTGTCTGCAAAGTAATGTCGACACTAGAGGCCAAGATGGGGTGTGTCAGTATTGCAGTTTTCAGCCGGTTTATTTACTGGGAAAAACATAGAAACATTAATGTGGCTGCAGTCTTTGGAGACTCGCTGCCCAGACTGAAGGAGCAGTGAACAGCGTGCTTCGGTTTCGTAAAACCCGCTCCTTCCCGCCCAGGCCCCAGCCGCGACGGCACCATCGGCGAGGACACCATCCGCGCCTCCCTCATCTCCGCGGTGAGCGACAAGCTGCGCTGGAGGATGAAGGAGGAGATGGACCGGGCGCAGGCCGAGCTGGACGCCCTGAAGAGGACCGAGGAGGACCTGAAGAAGGGCCACCAGAAGCTGGAGGAGATGGTGTCCCGGCTGGACCAGGAAGTGGTGAGGACGAGGCTTCTTTCCGACCCTTGGTTTTTGGGCCACTCATTGCGACTTGTCCCTCTAAGACATCCCTGTTCAGTGTGACTGACAGGAGCAGGGTTCTGTCCTTATTATGCTTGAATGCCAAGGAGCACTACCGTGTGTTTTGTGTGCTGATCAACTTAAATCTCTGGATCCTTGATGTGTTTTCAGTTTGTTCAGGAATATTGAAATCTTTGTTAATTTGATGTCCGTTGCTTGTTCGCGTGTGTGTGTGCGTGTATGTGTCTCGTACACGCGTTCACAGACGGAGGTGGACAGGAACATCGACCTGCTGAAGCGCAAGGACGAGGAGCTGAGCGCCGCTCTGGAGAAGATGGAGAGCCAGTCGGAGAACAACGACATCGACGACGTCATCGTGCCCACGGCCCCGCTCTACAAGCAGATCCTCAACCTGTACGCCGAGGAGAACGCCATCGAGGACACCATCTTCTACCTGGGGGAGGCGCTGCGTCGCGGGGTCATCGACCTGGAGGTCTTCCTCAAGGTGAGCTCCGTCCCCTCTCGCCCTCCTCTTTCTCTCTCCCTCTCGCCTCCTGATTCCTGCTCCCCGCTACCTCCTCTGTTTCCTCTCTGTCTTCTCATTCCTGTTTCACCTAGTCTCCCATCATCCCCTCTTCCCCTCTGACCTCCACCCCCCCCCACCATCTGAAACAGCTCAGATTTCTATGCGCTTACCTCCATCTTGCCTTTCTGTTGTCTCTCCCAGCTACTGGCCCTCTCTGATTACTTTTCTTATCACTTTTATGCGGGTTCCGTGTTTAATAACCAAGATTTCATTTATTATGTGTATTGCATTGTGTAGTGACATGCGCTTCCCTTCCGTCTCTTTCCGCAGCATGTCCGGCTCCTGTCACGGAAGCAGTTTCAGCTGCGAGCGCTCATGCAGAAAGCCCGCAAGACCGCCGGTCTCAGCGACCTCTACTGACCGCACTGCGCGGCTCTCGTTCAGATAGTACCCTCCTCTCCTTTGTTCTCCTCCACCTACGTTCACCTGGTCCCTTGACTCCACCCTTTCCTGTCACTCCCAAACACAGGGTACAGCAGTGTTCCTCTCTAGCCGCTAGGGTAGTGGCAGCACCTCCTAATTAGTTCTCTACTGTAATACACACAGCCAAATACTGTGGGAAGTATATGTGGGAGAACACTAAAAAAAATAGTCTTGAGAAATGAGGTTTTAAGATTTCTTCTGTTTTTTTTTTTTTTTAGAGAAAATGAAAGGTCTTTTAAGGCAGACTAAGTGTAAGAGCACCATTTGCATACATATTTATTCGCATTAAGTTTCAGGACCACCTCTTGCTCTGTCTGTTCTCCTTGGTAAAGCTGCAAATGACTGGGTACCGTGACATGAGCACCTCACCTGCCTTACTGAGAAGAGAGAAAATGAACATTTACAGGGGGGAAAACTCAGTCCATTTGAGCGTATTGAAGAGAGGGACCTGAGCACGTCACCCATGGATAGAGAGGATATGAACTGACACCTATAATATAATTCAGCAGTGTTGTGTGGGGAGGCTGGCGTTGGAGAGTTTGTCAGCAGCACATAGTTGACATTCACTCACTGGGTTCTTGCTCTTTAGATCGGTCGCCCTCAGAAGGCCACTTACCGGTCACCATAAAGGAAAGGTTAAGCCAAGATAAAAATAAACACTTTCACCCTTTCGGTCAGGCAGGGGATGAGCTAGTGGAGTTGTATACTTTTTCAGCACTCCTCCCTCGCCTTCAGATAGTACACGCTACTCCTAGTCATTTTCTTCTTTTTTTTTGTCAAGTCATTTGCTTGATGTCATTATTTCACACTGTGTGGTGATGGCAGTGTGCTGATTTTGCTAATAAGCTGCTGGGATAGTTCATTTATGGTGGCCCCCGGTCATCACATTGCGTCTCTACTAGAGAGGTGTATGCGCATGCTCCATGGTCAGGTCTTTGGGTTGTTCTGCATGGCTGCTGATGAATTCCCTCCTGCAGAGGAAGCCATTGACGGGCCACAGAACAGAAATCAGGGCAGTCTTATAGAACAGAAAAATGCCCAGCTGTTGGGTTGGTGAAGCTCCACTGACAACAGTCACTGTACAAAATCAACCGTTTGTGTGGAAGATGTGTCAATACGTACATTAACTATGAACCTGAACTACCTTGAGCGCTTATTCATATGGAAGGGTAAGACAGAGGAGTGTGCTTCATAGTTTAAGACATCAAGAGGTGGCAAAGCTGTATTATATACAAAATTACTCTGGGGTTTCTGTTGTTACTTTGCCCTAATGACTTTTTCCATTTACTCTGTACCCTGTACCTTACTACATTAGTCACTGTTTTCTTCAGAACTCAGGCTAGTATCACGGACAATGAAGTCATAGAACCCACTCCAGTCTAACTTATATCAAGTGAATATTAATGCTATTTTTCATTTAAGTTTAGCTTATGTTAAAATGCACTTTCAGTGATATGTAAAATGGGAGCTTTTTTGTTGGGGATTTCATTTAGAATAAAAAGTACTTCTTTCCATGTGGATTTACTCATTTGTCCTTATAACTAATAGAATTGCATATAAACAAGCAACATAAAAGGTTATTTAACATTTGCACAGCTTTTTAATCATATGCAGCCAATTTAATCATTTTAAAAGAAAAAACACCCCCACACTTGGCCTTAGGTGACTGAAATCCCGACCATAAAGAGACAGAAAATATGAGTTCTCTATGGTCTAGAATGATCTAGACAAATGTGTTTTTCTCTCTCATTCCCAGCCGGCTTCAGTAAGTGACCAATACACAGTTACAGAAGAAAGTAAACAGTATTGTGATCTTCCTGAAGGTTTATTTGGTGTCGGACAAAATACAAGCAGATAACCCAGCTGCTGCAGCATGGACAGTACTATAGTCCCCCCATGTGACCCCTGATGGACTCCTTTGTGTGCAGTGCTGGGGCATTCTTGCTCCACAGAGTCCCTCGAAGTGTCAGTGTTCTTCACAGAAATAGAGAGTCCAGACAGTAAACATAAAATTTTCCAAGGCACTCTGAATGAGAGCAGAAACATGCATCACTACCAGACAGGACTGCCCCTAGTACCGGTTCGTATCCTCACAAGAGCATCCAGTGTGTGACAATGAATTCCGGGTTGTTGTCCAAGGAGGATTTATTGAAACAAATGAAGGAAGTAGTATTTACACTGTATGTGTCATCATTGTTCATGATGCCCTGTCCTGCTGAAGAGTACTTTAAATAACAGCTTGCCTTTTACAAGATGCTTTTCTAGCATTTCAAGTGCTATGCTTTTCACAAGGCAGTGTAACTTGTTCTGTATAAAAGAATACAGGCTTAGAATCAAGTGATTCTATTCATGAATGCATTGTTATGAAAATTGTAAGATATGGTTCCACATATGGTTGAACATGTTTAAAACGAACTATTCTGCTCACTATGACAATTTGGAATATTGTTTAAGGGTTCTTTTCTCTCCAAGGACCAAGGAAGGCAAGACAGGTACAAACAAACACCAATTTGACAAAGGTGGTGAGATTTTTGTTAAACCTTCAGAAATGACCACTCTCTCTACCCAGCAGTGCTGTGGCAGGACAGACAAGGTTGAAGAGTTTCAGGTTTGCTTTGGCGGAGGGGGTTTGAGTTGAAGGAGCGGAGCATGTGACTGTAGGCACTGCGGTTGAAGTTGTCTGGTCTTTGAGGCGAGCCCGCTCTCTCACAGCGTCAGCTCCTTCTGGACGCTCCACAGGGTCTCGGCGCTCTTGACGAGCTGCTGCTCCTCCTCGGGCTTCAGCGTCATGTTCACCACGTCCGTCAGGCCGCTGTTGCCCAGCACGCAGGGCACGCTCAGGAACACCTCGTCCTTCACGCCGTGCATGCCCTAGAGGAAGAACAGAGGAGCGGTGAGGAGGACCTGCTCTGGGCAGGGTGCGTGTGTGTGTGTGTGTGTGTGTGTGTGTGTGTGTGTGTGTGTGTGTGTGTGTGTGTGTGTGTGTGTGTATGGCAGCAAAGGTGCTGTGAGGAGGACCTGCTCCAGGCAGTGTGTGTGTGTGTGTGTGTGTGTGTGTGTGTGTGTACCCGCAGGGTAGCAGAGTAGCTATAAGGAGGACCTCCCTCGTGTGTGTGTGTGTACATGTGTACATGTTTTTGTGTGTGTGTGCGTACTGCCTGGGCCGGAGCAGAGAAGCTGTGAGGAGGACTTGGAGAAGTGGTGCAATGTCATGTCAATCAAAGAAAAGGCTACTTCAATGCTGGCAAGTGGGAGGAGCTGATTTTCCTCATTTTTGTTATTCTGTTTATTACACTACTCATCTGTAATTTTTGCCCCCTGAAAGTTTTCTTTCCAAGCAAATTTGTTAGGCAATACCAAAAAAAAAAGACACTGATGCTTTGAGTCCAGGGCTGAAAAGCCCTTCTTTAGGATAATGTAGCAACCTGAAAAATCAAGGTCATTCAAGGTTCCAAAGTAAAAACTCACCTGGACAAGGGTGGACACTGGGTGCACCTTGCGCAGGTTTTTAATGATGGTCTCCACCAAGTCAGCCACTGACAGGCCAATGGCCCAGGAAGTGTACCCCTTCAGCTTGATAACCTCATAGGCACTGAAAAGGTGAAAAAATACACATTTTTGTGTATATGTTACAATTCTCATTGTGCAGTATTACAGTTAAGAAATTATTGTAATACTGTATGAACAGAAGTGTTCGATTAAAGTTCTCATTGACATTAAACTTAAATTACTGTATTACCTCATATTCACCTATTCAATAGCACATATTCAATAGCACTTATTACAAAATCCTCACTTTCCATCACACACCATATTTAAGGGCAGTGACTATAAAGAGTAGTATGGTAATGTACAGCTGCAAAAAGGGTAGGGGTCAGGGACACTACTGGAATAAGATAGGGCTACATCATCTGGATACCCTGAACAGGGGGGCCAGGGTTTTACAGTGCAAGACTCACCCATCAACCACCTTCTTGTGGACATGCCTCCAGTCCTCCTTGTCCTTGTCTGTGCCCATATCTGGGTTGAGGTGTTTGAGGGAGACGCCAGCCACATTCACGCCACTCCACACGGGCACTGTGAGGGCAGTAAGTCATTTTTAAGTACAGGTTACATCACGATGCATATGTGATAAACCTTTATAGTACCAGTCAGTACAGTTTGGACACATCTACTCGTAGAAGCTTTTTCTTTATTTTTACTATTTTCCACATTTTAGAATAATAGTAAAGACATCAAAGGTATGACATAACACAAATCTATATCTTTTATATTTTTGATTCTTAAAAGTAGCCAAAAATATTTTTTTACAATTAAAATTTTTGTTTTGGAAAGAAATTCATGCACAGGCATCAACTAGCATCACCTTGGAATATAAGCATAAATCCTTAGATCAAAACGTCTTTGAATGCATGTTTGTCATTATCTTAATCAGTTGTGTCCAAACTTTTGACTGGTATACTTAAACAGCATACGTATTCATCACAGAACTGTTGATTTGCTGCTGATTTTCAGTCAAAGCCTCTTGGGCGAGTGGTCCATGTCCCTTTCTCTCAGCACCCAGTTGTACCTGTAGATCTACCTTTGTGAAAAGGAGGCTGGACATGAGGGAGGGCAGACTAACTCTAGCGTGGGGAGATGAGAGCAGGGGACAGGTGGGCGGGACATGTGGGTGGGCGGGACAGGCGGGCGGGATGGGCAGGCGGCACAGGTGGGCTCACCACTGGAGTCGCCGTGCTCCCCGACGATCCAGCCGTGGCAGCTGGAGGGGTGGATCTTCAGCTTCTCGCCCATCAGGAAGCGGAACCGGGCAGAGTCCAGGTTGGTTCCACTGCCGATGACCCGGTGCCTGGGGAAGCCACTCAGCTTCCAGGCTACATAGGTCAGGATGTCCACTGAGGAGAGCGATGATCAAAACGTTATTACTGTTTAGAGAACTTCAGTGACAAGAAAAGTCCATTCAGTCCATCTAGACTGGTCATTTTGCCCATAGTCTAGAGTGTCTAGTGTTATGCCAAGCCTGGTCTAGAACACTAATGGTTTCTGCCTGCACTATGAGTTTTGATAAGCTGTTCCGTACATTAATAACTCTGTGCATCACTCTTAATTCCAACCAATGTTCTATTGTTCTGCTGACATTCGTCAATTGGAGCTTCTGTAATTCATTTTATGAATCCCTTTTGAAAATGTAAAACTTCAATCAAATATGCCCCAAATCTCCTTCTGCTGACACTGAAGAGATTTCCAAAGTGTGTTACTGTAATTCTTAATAACTTTTGATTTTTTGAGTCTTCATATGTTTCATACCTGGAAGCAATCTTTTTGCCCTCCTCTGTACTATTTCAAAAGTGTATGTGTCCTTTTCATAATGTGGTCCCCTGAGACAGAAGACAGTACTCAAATGTGGTCTGACTCAGGCATTGTGTAGCATTAATATAACCGTTGATTTACAATCAATACTCTGTCTGCTTGACATTAAAATCATGGAATAATATGAGAATATTTTACAGACAGTGATTGACCTTGACCTTGACAATTTGGTAAAAAAAAGTGATGTAATCCCACAGATAAGTCCGTCTAAGACTAAGGAAAACTTCTGTGGTCTGCTCAGATGGTAGTGTGATGCTCGTATGCTGTCCCTCCATCCTTGTCTGTTTCTGAGGGTGGCCCGTTACAGTACAAATGCCTCTGTCTCACCGGGGTTGGAGACGATAAGGATGATGCAGTGGGGGCTGTACTTGACGATGTTGGGGATGATGAACTTGAAGATGTTGACGTTGCGCTGGACGAGGTTGAGGCGGCTCTCTCCCTCCTGCTGACGAGCGCCGGCCGTCACCACCACCACCTTGGAGTGGGCTGTCACGCTGTAGTCTGGGGGTTGGGGTGGAGGGGGGGAAGGCACACTGCACTTCAGACACAAGGTTACCTGATTCCTTCTGCCATGTCCTGCATCTGTGCTTCAGATCTGTCACTGTGCACCCTTTCTACCTTTCTTCATTACCCAAAATTCAGTTGAACTGGTGTTGGATTGCACATTGGTTTTCTGTGTTTTCAACCGTGTGACTTAAAAGAGAACAGTCCATGCGTCTGTGTGTTAGGCATGTGCTTGAAAAAGGTGTTGGAAGTATAGTGTGTTGTATGCACAGAGTACCGCTTGCTCCCAACCCATCTAACGTGATGATCAAAGCTGTACTTCCTCTACTGCTCACAGGAGCATCACCACCTCCCTTCCCGCTCTAACTGAAAAACTAGATGCACCCCCATCTCCCATACTCCTGCCCCCTGTGCCCATTGTTTCACCTTTGTCCGCCACGATCTTGGGCGTGCGTAGGAAGAGCCCTCCGTGCTGCAGGTCCATGACCTCGCCCTTCAGCTTGTCCTCCATCACGTCCACCAGGGCCACCTCATCTGCCAGCTCCTGCTCACAACCAGAGGGAGAGAGGTTCAGTGCTGGCAAGCTCACCCGTCACAAACTCACCTCCAGGCAGGGAAGGAAGACAATGATGGTTTATATTGTTTTCTTTTACTGGGGTTGCAGAGTTTCACTTCAGTGCCAGACACTGACCTGAAAATTAATGTGGACAGATGATGTGCCAAAAATACACAGAGGCTCGCCGTTTAGGAATTCAATAGCTTTTGGTGTTAGCGCCTGCCATCATTATAGTTTAAATGTCTCTTGTTTTCCACTGACATATGAAGAAAGCACCTGTGGACTGAAATCCAATTTTGTCATCAGGTTGTATTCATGGACAAATCAGCCATATACACTGCACATGATCAATAGGCCACAATGGGATCATTTTAGTGCAGGCTACAGAAAAATCAATAACTTATGACAGCAGAGCTTGTGGGCAGCCTTTCATGGACTGTGTTTCAGATGGTTGGATGAATTAAGCTGGATCTTTCAAGGTCACGTTAGCTGTCAAGATTACTTTTATTTATAAATGTTCATGTAGAATACTTTACAGAGTTTGATCTGCCTTTGATCTGCCTTGCCTAATTGAAGGTAATCTACAGAAACCATATCTGTAGCCGTGCACCTTTGAGGGACTTTCCCCTGAAGTAATTGTGAAATCTGGCAAAGCAGAACAGTTTTAGAAATGAGTCTCAGGGTGACAGTGATATCTGACATGACAGCAGAAATTGAACAGTGACATTGTGACATTGTGATTGTGATCAGTTGTATCTTAAGGGAAAGTGTCATTGATGAAAAAAACATTAATAATCAAGAACTGCCCCCACCCCATAGCAGCTGTTATTGGGTTAGTAGCTGTTTGATAGGGGCAGCAATGTAGCATAGTGGAAAGGAGTAGAGCTTGTAACCAAAATGTTTGGCTGGTTCAGTTCCCCACTGAGGCACTGCTGCTGTACCCTTGAGCAAGGTACGTAACTCAGAATTGGCTCAGTAAATATCCAGCTCTATAAATGGATAACATGTAAAAAAAAAAAACTGTAATCTATGTTGCTCTGGTACGAATGTCTGCTAAACAACAATGATGTAATGTTAGCCTGGATTCCTTTAGCTCTGGATAACACATGCCCCCCCCCCCCCTTACCTTTATGAGTACGCTGATGGCAGAGGCCATGCCCACCATGCCCACGCCCACCACCGTCACTTTGTTCCTGGAGCCCACAGGCTCCTCCTTCATCACATGGGTGATCAGCTTCTCATGTGTTGATGCCATCTCCACTGGCTGAAGGGAGGGGCATTGGGAGAGAGGCGAACAGTCAGAGATGTGAGTCATGCTTCCTCTTAGAGGACCGTTTCAATGCGCAACTACTCAAGTCCAGAGGGAAGCTCTTAACTGCCAGGGCAGAGACCATGAATGGTTATTTTAGCAGGTTTCGCACATTTGCGTGAAGTGTTAAAACATATCCTTACAGAAGAGGCCTGATATGATCATCAGTCTATGTATTTTGTGGTAGTCAACTGAAAATTTGTTAAAACATTTTGTAAAGCTCAGCCTGACTTAATGTTTGTGTGAAGAAATTTGAATTAACATCCTTTATTGCACAACAGGAAATTCATAGGAGTTCCCTATTTGGCGGATGATAATTATATGCTTTCAGCATCTGTGGACTGATTTCACTGTTGCAGTTTCCAATATTTCTCCATCAAAAAAGACAGAGCAACTGCTCAAGGTTTCCAATAAGTTCTTGCATGGATGTGCCAATGCTTGATTATAAATTCTTTCTAAACGGGCATTTACAAAAAATTAATTTTTTCATCATTTTCTGCACCTAAATGTAAACTTTGGCACTTACAAACGTATTAAAACGACAAGTTCCGTTCTGTTCTTATGTCACAGACAAACTCAAGTCCTGACTACTCAGCAAAATCTTGAGCAGGGTGCAGCAGGATGTCGCCTTGTGGAATAAGCAGTCTTTGGCATTCGGGAGAGAAGATAAGGTTAAGTTTGTTGAAGCTGAACCGCGCTTATTTAAGTCCATAAACTGAAGAAAGTCAATTTTCCTCATTGAATGAATGAACACAGAACAGTGATGCATACCGAATAGCTAGTGAAACATCATTTTACGACGTTAAGCGATTTACTGCGACTTACAGTGAGAGCAGGTGCGTGTTACTCCAAAACACAAACTCGTTGTTAAAGATGTGCGCAGCGTGAAAGAGCGTAGCCTACACAAGCGAGTTTGCCTCCAGACCAACAGCTGGTAAAGCCGCAGACTTTACAACATCAAACTTAATTGCTTTCGTCTATTCGAAATTCTCACCAGCGCAACAGTCGGCGGGCAAAAGCATCACAGAGATGTTTAATAGGATCATTTCTATTCTGAAGAGGGAAAATGAATCACAATGAAACGAAAAAGTCTGAATGGTCCAGGTTTTCAGGTGTGGGCATAGGGCATTGGCAAACTTGTTTCATAATCCTTCTGTTCTCAGCACGACGTGTGTGAGAAGTAACTTTCAATTACCTATCCCAGTGTCAGAGAAAGTAGTACAGTATCCTGTACACACTGTATTTGCTTGAAGAGTACATGACTGACAAGGATGCCCAAATTCTACTCGACAAACTATGTAATACTGCATACGTTCATATTATTCACGTTGTACATTACGAATTTGTTGGTCCTCACCTTTTGTCTCCCCTGAATTTGTAAGGTTACGATGAGGGTGTAGACGGAATGTCTTCAACTGGGCTCTTCCCTCGACTCAGCTACCCGTCAGCAAAGTCCGGATAGGGGGAGCTGCTCAGTATTTAAAGAGCGGCACGGACTACTCTGACTCCGCGATTTGCATATGCACCCGTTCAGGCGTGTCCCCTCGATTTCGTGTAAAGTAGCACATTCAAACGTTTGCTGAAAGCTGCGAGGTAGGCGGTGGCGTGTCAGAGCATTTGTTAATTCATTTATAACATTTACACGCGATTGATTGTTGTCACGAGAGTGATAACTCTCTGAAATTGCAGAATTGTTCCCAGGAGTTGGGTGTGAATCTGAACTGGTATTTTCAAATTGACAAATTCAGACAGATTACCAGGATTATACAGAAACAAAGAATATGAGGGACAACTCTCGATGTTACATAGCTTTCGGCAAAGCTTCGGGAAGAGTTAAGACCAGGCACACTGATACCACCAAAATTCTCTGCAGCCCATTACTGTCATTTCACTGTGTAACTCTTTTTTCGTGCAATATACATATTTGCGTACAGTAAATAGTTCCATTCCCCACATCCTCAAACCTTTTTATTTTTATTTCCCCCCTTCATTGCCTTCTTCAGACCCTCAGGAAACCACCTGATGATATATCACTTTCAGTAAGTCTCAGTCAGCTCTCCTGACAGTGTCTATATCACTCACATGAGCTTTTTCTGATGTGTCCTTCAGATACAGTTCTGAACCATTTAAAGAGATGGAACTTAAAAATAGACAGATTCATTAACAATAAATTAACCACACAAGGTAAAACAGTTTTCCACTTAAAGCATTTTGAACACAGTGCATACTGCATATCAAAAATGAGGAAAATAATGGTTATACACCCTCTGTGTTGATGCAAGAATTCAGTTAGCCCAGTTAACTTGATATTTCCTCAGCAGGAAATTAAGAAATTGTGGTATGCAAGAATGTGAGAGATAAAACTGACATACTTTCTGCTGATGGAAGTGTTCTATACAGCTAGTCTGTGACAAATAGCAACAGTTTGTTTGCAATTGCAAGTGTAGGCAATAAAGATACTATTTGCTGTTGGATATGATACATTACAATTGATGTTTCAATCAAGCAGGAAGTATTGATAGGTAAAACCTGATTGATTGATTGATTGATTGATGGATGGATGCATGATTGATTGATTGATTGATTGATGACCTGTATCTGTGATGTGATTTGTTACCTACCAGTGCACAGAGCATATGAATGAGGGTGATGGAACCCTGGCCAATATGCCATACAATGGTTAAAATATTTGTGAACTGCATACATTAAGCATCAAGTTGGAATCTTAAGTAATGTCAGTTACTCATATTCGTTAAATATGTCATCCATTTCCGAGACAGACAACCCTCTTGAATAAGATGAATGAATATAGTCTGATGCATCACACAATCATTTGCAACCCTGCTGCAGATCAATACACAAAGCAACGTTTCTGACATCAGAGCCTGTTGTTTAAACTTGCAGATGCTGCCCCCTACAGGAAGGTTACTGAAGTGGAGCTGTGATGTCACAATGGTTTTGTAGAATGGAACAGCTGGGGGCAACGTGGCATCAGGTGGGTGCTGACCAGGGGTGGCTCCTGCTTTAAGGTAATGAGCCACTTCAGTAGCAGACTCATTGCTACCTAACAGTCTTAATCACATCACCCTGGGTTCTGCATTCAGTTGGACTTGTGGACTGGTATCATTGACCTTAGAAAATGTAACTACAAAATCTTCCTGTTCTCTTTATCTTCAAATTGTCCCGTAAAATGTGCTGTAGTTGCATAACACAGCCTTGTAAGTGCAGTGAGCTTCTTTATATCATACCAGGAATTCAGATTTTTTTTTAAAAATATATATATTCAACATTACTCTGCCATTACACTGACCTCAGTGTAACTACCAAAAGAGAAAAAAACAGGACAGCTGATAATCCTTATACATTTATACATCCTAATGACATTTATAATCAGAAGCTATAGACAAAACAGGAAAAATGGACACAAAGAATAACATGTTATGCTAGGGACAATCATGCATGAATTGGTTAATATGGAAGAATGCAAGATTAAAATGAAAAATTAAATTCGTTTTTTGTCTTTATCAGTTAAAATAGTTGATTATTGTAACTGTTTCATGCTGCATTTTCACTAGCTGCATTTTCACTGTTGTTCAGACCTCTGCTTTGAGGCATGGAACATTTCAAGTCAGATTTTCCCAAACTTCCAAATGTAATAATGTAGTGTCTTGGTGAGTAGCGCAAATGAAACTGTCATCAATACTTTTCTCAAGAGACTGCGCTGCTCACCTTCTTCTGTAATTTGGCAAACTAGTACCACCTAGTGGACGTAATTTAAAGGTAAAAATCTAGAATTGCCTCTCGACAAAAATGCTTCCATCGTACAAAAACGACAAGTTACAATCACGTACAAAATACCCGTGATCTATAAGTAAGTGGAAACACCTGCAATAACATTCTTGCCAAATATACTATTGCTATCGAAATTACGACAAGTTACACTAACTATTTTGGGCAACATGACTTTACACAAATTGCCAAGCATTATTCCAGAGCAATACTAATGTTTCCTGATTTTTGTGTAATTTACCCGGTATTTTCTTATTTTACAACGCGTTGAACCATTTATTGTAAACAGATCTTGGTTTTACCGATGTGATTTAACAGTAAATTTTTACAATAGCTCTAAGCTGGCAAAGTACTAATCCGTGTACATGAAAGTCTGCTCTCAGGTTTACAATTCATATCTGGAGGACTGCTTTGGGATACTTTCTGATTTGGCGGAGAATTGCTGCTGAGAACACAGTTTCTGTAGCGCCGCTACTGAAGTTACATATAAAATCTTTCTCCCGGGTCTATGAACTACAAGATCAAGCCATATACCTGTCATGCTTGCTGTAGTGCTGGCTGCATTGGATCGCAATTAATTAATCATCATTTGTCTTGGCCAGCGTGCAAACATTACTCAGCAAGTTTGGATGTAACGGGCAAAGTCTTCCTGCATCACATACAACGACCAGACTAGTGTGAGAAAAGCTTGAACAGCAAGCTGGGAAATAAAACATCTGGGTGAGTGAATAGTTTATCTGGAGAGAAATCGCATTAATACGGGTATGTCTATTGTAGTCATCAATATCACATATCGATGGGGAAAATATTTTTCAAAGACTTCTAGTGTTCACTGTGTCAGTCGGGGCGACAGTGTAGCATAGAAGTATTGCGCAGGTCTCGTAACTGAAAGGTTGCTGGTTCGAGTCCCCCGCTCGGGCGTGGCTGCCGTACCCTTGGGCGACGTACTTAACACAGAATTGTAAATATCCAGCTGTTTACATGGATGACATGTAAAAGTTGTAACGTCTGTAAGTCGCTCTGTAAGTCTGCTAAATGCCAATAACGTACTTTAAGACAAGAAACTACAATATCTGGGTACATTGTTGTCCCAGAATGTGATGGTGAGTGGGGAAAATGGGAGGCCCATCAGGTCAGCTGCCTTCTCAGAGAAAATTAAATAGTCAAAAGCAATATCGTTTGAAGCTCACCCTTCTGATAGCCGCTTGCTTTCTGCTGGTTGAACTTGCATAATTTCTACACGACAAAACGGAGTCCCTTCCACACCAAAGCTGACGTCCGGGAAAACAATATCGGTTGTTCTTGTACTTCAGTAAAAACGCAAGCACTATACCGTCCTTCTGCAAAAATCCAAACCTCATTTTTCCAATGTGACTCTCAGACTGCAAATGTTAACCAGGCAGTGATGTCGAACGTAGTGCCAGTGTGCATATGCACTACCAGATAGCAAAAGGTAAAGGTGACTGAAAAACTTGGGAAATGGACAGAAACTCATATGCACTTGGATTCCGCTTCTTGCTGATTAGGTTATCAACCGCGTTATCAGATGAATAGGTAAAGTCCACCGTGTCCTTGGATTTTGTGGTATGTTCCATGAGAGTTCTCCGAAGTAACGCAACAGTTAATATGAAATAGTAGGCTTTATTTGCTGGTTTCCGTCGATTTTCAAGGCATCTAGCGTTGTTACAGATACATTTAAACTTTTTAAACTGTGAGCGTTCCCCATTTAAATACAGTACAAAGATTCCTCTCATTCCGATCTTCATGCGATGATACTCATAGTCCAGTGGGATTGATGCAAGTTACAGAAATGGAAGACAATTCCACCTTAAAATATTATTCTTAAATTAGCAGAAATGCATGCAGCATTGCAAAATGATCTTTAGCATTTATGAATTAGGTAACAGTGTCAGCGTAAAATAGGATTTGAAGAGGTTGTGCGTCTGAAAAGAACAAAAGTGTCCATTGTCACTAACAAATACCCTAAATCAATATTTCTATGAAGTACAGTACTACGCATGAAAACTATATTACTGTGGTTTGGAGACATGCTGAATTTATTAGATAACTGAGATGGTGATTCATGAAGCAGCCAGTATTGCTCACCATTTTCCTTTACTTTTGTCAGAAAATTGGAGCACTGAATTCCATTTCTATTGGCTCTGATACCAACTAATGGAGGTTCTGCAGACAGTGGAATGTGATGGATGATTTTAAAGATTTCTCACTGAAGTAGCAAAATAAATGTGAGTGACACAGTGAATGCTGTGTAAGGGTTTTTTTTTTTTTTTGTCTCATTCAGCTTTTGCTATCATCATTGTTGGGTACTTTGGACCACTACTCTTTTGTGTAAGTTTTGTGTAATTTCTTACTGACTGCTGTTATAGTAATTTATGAAATTGCTTATATGGATAGATGACTAAATAACACTTATCTACCTTTCATCATTGATGAATATATTATCCCTGTTTTTCATATTCATAGCTGTTTTGGGTTAATATTGTACAGGGTAATAAGAATAATCTAGTTTTGCCGTAAACTCTTAAAATTAACATAAACTTTAAACTACAGTTAGAACTTTGAACAGGTCAAAGTCAGATCATGCAGGTGTCAACATAATAGTGTTTTTATGACTAGAAGGTTACATGTAGAACTTAGCTTTCAGACCCTGATTTCTAGCATTCTGCCATGGTGTGATTGCAGGGCATGTTGAAGTTATTTGAGTGCAGGGCTGATTCATTTGATATGTGAAAAGAGCAACTTAGAGCAATGGCAGAGAAAATGCACCAAGCACCAAGCTGAACAGTCACACATTACCAAACCAAGGTAAGTGTAGAACACAGCAATGATTATAGTGGAAGCCTGTTGTATGTTTTTCAAACTCTATAAAGACTTCTCTTGGATAGGTTGTGCAAAATACATGTGGTAATATTTACGGGAATGTAGTATGTACATGGAAAAAAATGACAGGTGCTCATGTGGCACTCACCAAAAACCTTATACAACATCCATTGAAAATAAAATAGACACTGCACCACAATTCACAGAAAAGGCGATGCAAAAATGAGAAATTATATATCAAGGCCAGTTAAAGTCTGTGGTAGTTCCCATGGATTTTTATGAGCATGTGTTCTGTGTAAGGTGGACTGTTTGGGGTGTAGGCTGAGGACATGGGTAAACCTACAGGGTTTTACTTATTATCCCTCAGATGTAGGAAGTTCTGTGGTGCAATCACACTAGTGGGGTCTCACCCTGAGAAGCGGATGCCAGTTATTTCACACTATTTCCAAACTTCTAGCATCTCTTGATGTGGCATTAATCATGAGTGGAAGCAATTTACCTCCTGGCAACTCAGTGTTTGTAACACATTGTATTTGAGGCATTAATATACGATGGTGCTAATATTTACTTTGAACATGCCATACTGTTGTGACAGTAAAATATCTCATGTAATCATCCATGATAAGGAAGTGCATTTCAAACAATTTGATAAATGTGCCGTTGCTCTCAGAATCCAGCCCCAAAGCACTGTATGAAACTCAATTTTCTTCTGTATAAAGAATGACTCACTGCAAAGAGATCTGCACTGACTCAAATTTGCAGGCAAGAAAATTAATCATATAAATGAATTATCTGTTATTTCATGCATGGTTTTTGGGTCGTCAGTCATGAATATTGATGGGAAAGAATGCAGTTCCGGATTTTCTTCATATCTTGTTGATTAGCAAGAATTTGAATACTGATACAAGTAATTGATTAGTGATCTCATGGTTGAATGTTTGAATAACTGAATATTCAGTCTTAGCCATAGATGATATTAAACATTTTTGACATAGAGTGTATAGCTGTGGAGAATTACTGTGGCAGACTGTTTTTCTTCGCAAGCTGATGAAGTGACACTACTAGTATCTAAAATATCCTTGCAGACATTTAGCTATAGGGTTTATGTCTATAATAATAAGTGATGTCATGTCCATTGTGTGTTATCTGTGGCATAGCATTTGGGGTCACACGTTTAATAATCAAAAATCTGTATTCCATTCCCTAGATGAGTGATGGTGTGATGCGACATACAGTCATGCAACCTGATGCTTCTGACAAACAGAACTGAGCCCTGCTGCTGTTCAACACACACAGCCGGGTGTACAATATCAGAGGCCTGTGTTTCACACTTACTGCTGCTGTCCCCTGTGACAGAGTTACTGAAATTGTAGATTACTGTAACACTTTATGCTACACTTTCATTTTGGGAGAGATGTACTGTTGTATTGTATTGTTGTATACCTCAGTCTTAATGAGGCATGAAATATCCAAACCTTCAAAGACAGGCAGTCTCTCAAATCTCTGCTGATCCAGCTGGCTTGATGAGTAGGGTGGCCACAACTATTATCAGCACGACTCAAGTTCTGCAGCCTTTACCCTATTGGTTGTTAAAATGTCGCCCTCCAGTGGCTATAACTGAAAGTCAATGTGACTGACTGTTCTTGTCTCTACAGAAAAACGTTTTCAGCGTACAAAAAACATCAAGTTGTTAACACGTACATTTGTAAGTTTGTACAAGTATTTGAAAGTCAGTTATAGTAAGTAAATACTTCCAATGTAATTTAATAGTATTTAAGTCTTATCATTAACAGTAGCTGTGAACCAGCAAAGTACTCATTCGGGAAACCGAGGAACAGAGATAGTCTGCTGCTGTCTTTACAAATTCATAATCCCAACTTTAGATACCTACTCAAGGATTCGTTTTTGAATAGCTCATATAGTTTTTGAAACCCTTCACTGTAAGTTAGGAAGAGAACCTACAATTGCTGGGCATATATTGTTCTTGTATTCTTGAGAGACCCCTGTCTGTTCATTATAAATGAAAGGGTAAGTTACTTACTTGTTGAAAAAAGTATGGAAGTTTTATAATTATAAAGTACAAAGCTCACCAGTCTGTTAACCATCTGCTCTCTGCTTGTGGAATGGTTATAGGTCTTGGATGACAGAATGGAGTCCCTTCCAATCCAAAGTTGACATCCAGGAAGACAAAATCTTTTATGCTTGCATTTGTAATTCAGTAAAAATGCAATCAAAACACTGTCCTTCTGTGGAAGTCCAAACCTCATTTTTCCAATGTGAAACTCACACAGCTAATGTTAGCCAGGCAGTGATGGTTTACGCAGCACGTACGAGATCATATTTCTAGGTCAAATGATCTAAATTTACTGGTCTGCAATACAAAGCAATTCTAAAAAAAAAAAAAAAACCTTTGTGGCAATGTACTCATCAACATTTTACAAGAGGACTTAAAACTCCATTGCAGTCATGAGTCGTGAAAATGTCTGGCAACCATCTACATCATTTGGGCAACTGCCTTTGGTATATCACCTGGTAGCCCTAACATGATAACCACTTGAATGTGGATATCAGTGTTCCTCTCACTTGTGCTTCCTGATAAGATAGCACACATTCCCAGTGTCAGTAACCCACAGAACGGAGGGCCGCATAGCTGCGCTACTCCGAGTATACAAACCGGCACTACTGAATGGGGTTGCTCCGAGGCTGCTTTCCACCTGTGGCTGAATAGCGGCGATTGCATTTTACAGCAATATTGGCTTTGGCTTTGAAAAGTAATAAAGTGATTTCCATGTCTTTATCTTCCAGGAACTTCTGAACAAGCCGTGCAATGTCAGTATATCAGGTTGTCCTGATGTAATCTACCTTGTTCTCATGTACGTTACCTTTGGAATGTGTACCGATTGTTTGTTATTTGGATGTAAGCCTAAAAGTCTGATCATAAAATGACTGGCTGGCATTAAGCTAAATAAGAGAAGCATATCAGCCATTCCTGTATATTGCCCTACTCTGCTTTTGCCATTGATAACTTGATAACCTTATAAACCCTTACACCACCATAACTATCATTCCATAAACTATTCCATTTTATTGTTAGGTTTAATTTGAAATATTCTCAATGAATTGTTAGAACCACTTAAAATGTGATTAGTCACAGTTAATGCACACTATTTTTCTAAATCACAGTTCTTATATAAAGTCAGCTGACAGCTTTAAATCAGACACATCACATCAGGTGAAACGGTAAGACACACAGTGCACTGACTTAGCCCTTGTCCTTGTGTACTAAACTTATTTACTGACCAGCAGATGGCAACATTATAAAGGCCGCAAGGAAAGGGCAATCATTATCTTCAATAATACTGGTTTATATGTTTTTTTTAATGATTTCCTTGGTTGTTGACTGCCAACAATTACAATGAAGTGTTAAATATAAAAAAATGATACAGTTTATGTGAAAATATATGAAAATAAGGAAATAGAGTCATTGTGGTCAGTGAACTTCAGCTCACTGCTTTTCAGATTGCAAATCTTTGTAAATTGTCTTAAAGTAACATTGTAGCGTATGGCCTAGTTACAGACAAGTGCGCAAACACCTGACATGGGGACTATTTTGGTGATTACAATACTGTGTGAATTGAAAAGAAGCTGTATAGATTTTGTGCCTCTCCTGTGCCCTCATTTACTGTAGTTTCAGTGTGAATAGATTCTGCCCCCAAGCAGTTCCTGGGTCAGATTCGGTTTCCCTCCACATAATGGTGGGTAGTAGGGTTATCATTGGGTAAGCTGATCCTGGATTCAGGTGGAGCCTGCTTGAGGTGAATGGTGCAAACCAGCGCTGTTACAGACACAAAACTCAGGCCTCTACAGCTCCTTCCCCTTCCCGTCGATATCTGGCTTCGTTCACACCTCTATACATGACCCCTGCCCAAGCTACAGTGGAGGGGACGGTCGTAGCTTTGATCTGTTTTCCTATCAAAATGAATAATGACATAAAACAAAGTAGAATGGGGTATCACAAACTGTGGCTGACTGTCAGCAGCAGTGATTAATGGACTCTCTGCGCGCCTGCAGGCAAAATTGAACAACTGCCTGCTTTGGCCTCCCAGCACTTAGGCAGTCAGCGTGCAGATGCTGGGTGTTTATCAGACCGGGGAAAGGAAACTACTCCGTTGATTCCAATGCAGCCCCGACCACACCCACTTCACCGTGAAGCTGCTGCCATGTGAACTACCACGTAACCTTCTTACTTGTAGTGTGGTATATTTACTTTAATGCTTGATTACAAAGATATCCAAGGGAGTATGCTGTGATTTGTTTCCCAGCTGGGTTTTACACAGAGAGAAATGGAAGCTGATTCGTGTGAACTTGAGAGCGCACGCATATAAAGGTGCTGCTCGTCCTCCCACCTCCACCGTAAGAACTTTCTGTTTACTCTTCCCTGTCTTTGCAGTTAGTGCTTAGGGACTGAGGTAATTACACTATATCATTCCTCTTCAGGGCTGTCTGCAAACACTGTGGGCGGTGAGCCCTCCCCCCCCCCCCCCCCCCCCCCCCCGGCTGGGGTGGCCCCAAATGTGATGTTATTACACACGGGTTTCCACCCCCCCACCTAACTGCAAATGCTAGCTGCGCTGAATCCACATCGCAACGCGTGGTAAAATGAGACTTAAGTCTGCACACAAACACATCGATCATCCAGCTCGTTCCCCACACGCCTCTGCCTTCTCAGCTCGCTGCACCTGTGAACTGTTCTTTGATATGCGTCTTAAATACTCCCAGAGCACCGGTACCCGTACATCTGTATCTCTGTTCTGGCAATTACGATACTGTAACATGTAACCATGTTTATTTAATCGTCAGCAGACAGTGGCTTGAATTAATTTCAATAATAATAGACTTATCAAGCAGTTGTGAGTCTTTGAGCACCTTTCTGGGTCTAAGATGATGCAGGCAAATGCCCCTCTAGGACTACAATGTTGACAGCTCTCCTACTTTACCTGCAGGGCCAGCGATGTGCCTTCACTTCATTCCGTGCTGAAGTTTTAATTCTTTATCAAAAGAAGTAGTCAATTTTGACATAGAGCGTGTAGCTGTCTGTGGCAGACAGTCACCCACACTTATTATTTTAGTCAGAGGTGCCAACAGTGCACATTGGGTATTCCAGTACCGCTAAGTGGATGTTACTAGGCAGAATTTCAAAGCTATGTTCGTATACCATGATTAGGCCCCATCGATGTGGTCCATTTGACCTGTTTGTATAGTCAAAGTGCAAGAACGCAGCCTGACATCACCAAGAGAATCCTCCAGTGCTCCAATGCCCAGCAGCAGGGCTCAGATCCCACCCCTCTCCTTTGAAGTCTGTCCAGAGAGACTGCGACTCATCGGAGCATCTCAGTGGCATAGATTTCCGCTCAGCATTTGGTGGGATGTGTGTCGTGAAAGCGATTTGGATGTGGAATCATATTGATCTTCTGCACACATTCCATGTTTCAGTGGACTGTCTTCCTTTAATAAGTGTCTCTAATACTGATAATAATTTTGATCCTGAACAAATGGGGTCTCTCTCCCTCCATTCCCTTTCTTTCAGTAATGACCACAAAGATGTGTTTTATACAGTGTTGGTTTATGTTATGATGGACAGCAGACAAGAATGAGATGTGAGGCAGAAAATTCTGGAAATGCTGTGAGATACTGAAGGGTTTATTTCAGAGCACACAGGCCTAAATTTGAAATCATGCACTTATTGTCTACCCAGCTCACACAGGAGCTCAAAACCTCCCCTAGTGGCCAATTATGGTAAACAGTTCTGATGTCTAAGGTTTACGTTTCACAGACTTCTAGCTGAAATGACAGTCCGGGACAGCAAGCTGGTACTGTTAAATTTGCCCTTTTGTTGCCAGCGGTTGTTATAAAGTAAAAAAGGCAGAGATAATGTAAGATTCAAGTAAAATAAAACTATTGTCCTTTACCTTGACTCAGGGGCCTTTCTAGCTATTGAAAAGATCAGGGGCTAAGTCAAGTTTGCCTGGGGCTTGTGTTTTTTTTTCTGAAGGAAGATCGGCATTGGTAGGTTGGGGAGGTTATATCTACCTTTATAATAAATAAATATTATCACACTTTCGGAGTCCGGACGCTGCAAGTCAAGTTCCGCTCTGTTACACAGTCTGTCTGTTGTTTTGCTATAAACACCTCTTTTTTCAGGGCGAAATTATTCAGGGCTAGGCTTAAAATATTCGGGGCTATATTGGACCTAATGACGCCACTGTCTTGACTTTAAGAGACTGGATCAGTCACATTGACACTGGTCCCTGGTGAAGTAGAATCAGACATGGGGCTGAGAGACCTCCCAGGGTTGCAGTAGTTCCTAGACACTTTGCATTTCTCCTATGATCACTGCTTTACTTTGGAATTAGCTATGTGCTGATCCAGCATCAAACATCAATCAGCCATCCTGACTGGTAGTTTTAGGCCCTTCCCTGGATAGCCAGAGTGGTAATAGCACTGTATATCTATGTCTAAGTTTACCCTGGAGCAGGATCATTAAACTGAATGAATTGCTTAGGTAAGTATCCAGTTGTATGAATTGATAATCTTAACATCCAGCTGTGCAAGTCACCCTTGCAAGGGTCGCTGCTGCACAAATACACGTATCCACTACAGCAGATCTTTTCATGAGAATAAATTGGCACTATATTACTTGTATTGGTAAATAACCCAAGGGACTCCAAGGAAGTCATCATGACATCCCTGTGTTCCTCTACGACACCCAAAATACTATGGTACTATTTAGGTCATATGTAGGTCAAAATACACCTCATATATAGAACTACAAAATGTATAACTTCTTTTATCTTACCGAGATGCAATTATATGTATATATATATATTATTACATGATATACATTATCATATGTAATATTTCAATTTGTTCTGTGATGCCAGCCTGAAAGTGCCAATAATTGAGATATTTTCCAGTCTATGCAATATTTTTTCAGTTACACAGCCAATTGAAAATACATGAAATACGTTTCAGCTCTGCATTTTAATATTTCTGTTCGTTTCTCCTAGGGGCTGAGTGTTCGTCAAACCAAACTGTGACGTCCTCCCCTTTTGTTTGCACATCATACGTTTTTAGCATTTTTCATGGAAGATTAGAGCTGTGATATCGATGAATAGTTTATGGCGAGTGTGAATATTTCAGTGGAGCATGATGGAGGTTTGTCTCCCATCCGCGGCTCCACTGTGCTGATCAAAGCATGGCCTAGATTCCCTTACTTAAAGCACACACATGGCATTCAATGAAATATTCAGTCAGATTCCTGCCTTTACTTTTAATATTTGTCTTCTTTTCTTATAGTCAGCGCAGGTCTCCTCCTGAGAAACGTTATGTAAATTACAAACCCAGTGAAATAAGGCCTGAGCCATTGAATGGCCGAGGAAATACTTAGATGACACTTGAAAAATGTGTTGCAAAGATAACCTGCTGAGCAAGGTTTTTTATCATATTAACTTCAATTTTTTTGTAGAATAATTGCATTTGGGTGCAGTGACTTGAGTGAGTGCTTTACATTTAGACAATCTCATCAGTAAGGTGAAAGGGGTGAGTGAATTTCTTTTTTACATGATCCACAGCCTGTGTAGATTCCCCATTCAGGTATGAATAGAAACAGATCTTTTTATAATGATTACAATGTTTTTACTCCAGACGTGTAAAATAGCACGATTCTTAAAATGGCCACACAATTTCAACTCCACATTGTAAAGTGATGCTTTTAGGATGAGTTCAATATTTCTTCTTTAAATTGTCTTATTGAACATGCTCACAGATTTATTGCAGGAAAATATTAACCTCAATCAAGGTAAGACAAAAAGATTCATTGAGTACGTACTTTCTTAATTTAAAAAAGTCACAAGGTTTCTAAAATATATTTAATCTTGAAAGTCCGCCTACATTTAGTACAGTGATACCAATTTCAGCCAAAAGTAAAAAGGTCCCCTGACATTAGGTCCCTTACAAAATCACTGTTTTCAAATTTGAATTTTTTCTGCTGTATCCCACCTTGCTGTCACACCTGCTGAAGAATATGGAGCACGTTGTCCTAAGTGCTTTAAATTCTGCAACAGTGTTGAGAGTATCTGCGTTGCCCTTTGGTACATCTAAAACCTCCTTAAAGTTAGGAAGGAACACTCTGCAGATGCTAATGGTGCTGGAATGACAGGGTGAAGCCTAATGTGTCTCCTGAACACAGAGCGGCAGGAGCATAGTGTTCCCTATGCTCCCTGCTCATTTTATGCACTGACTCGTTTGTTTACCACTCTTATGCTTAGATGAGAATGTGTGGGTTTTCCAGTCAGACAGCCTGTGTATTATCACCATAGTCAGCAGCAACGGTCTTAAGATATAGCTATGAATGACCATTGTGCACTGTGGCAGGGATGGTGAAATATTCCCTTGTAGCAAAGGTTTCAGAGCTGTACTGGTTGAATCTCTGGTCTATCTGGCTCTTTATGATATCTAATGCTTCATACTAGCTTCTTATGGTGTGGTCCATTTGGTGTGGTGAAGGTGAAGACAGTGCCTTAATCTCTCTTCCATGTAGTCCACTGCTGCTTTGGTTGGCTGTGAGTCACTGTCATTACGTTCGTATTGATGCATGAAGCAGCCTTACCACAGACATGCAATGCTGTTCTGAGCAAAGGCCAGATAAAATGTCTTAAGCGAGCACACCACTTGGGGTCCTTCAAAATGGAACGCATAACCTAGTTCTAATGACATCTGACAAACTCTTAGGTCGAAAAGGAACTGAAAGAGCAGCGCGGGTTTGCAAAGCCCATTCTCTGCCGTGCCATTCTCGGGCTTGTCTGTCACTGCAATAGCTTCCGAGCTCCCTGTGAGGTTTGTGAACGCGGATGGTTGCATCTGTGGATTGCGTGCACCAACCCACCTTGCGAGGCACAATCTTTTCGGCCTCTCCATCCACCAGCAATATCTGTCACGCTCTTCAGCTGACGGAATTTTTTGGAGCCCGTTAAAATCAAAGGATTTCTCTTGGCAGGCGCGGGAATGGAAGCCGACGGTTCCCGACGGCGTCTCGTGACACAGAAACACGAGCGGGCAGCCTCCTGCCGCGCGCGATTGAGGCAGCGCGTCGTACCGTGGCACAAAAGAGGGCATTTGGCTGTTCTGCTGCAGCGGGTGCCCTCACGCCATTCAGATGCCCAGCCTTACTGGATGCAGGCCAGGGGAAGTCAATTCAATGAATCTTTGATCGCTTCAACAGCGCTTGTGGAGTCTTTGGCAGAGCACTCGCAAAAAAAAAAACAAAAAAACAATGAAATCTTCATGCACTCGAGAGCTCTCGACACATGCCAAAATACAACTGAATTTTGTTCTTTTGTTCACTGAAGTGTCAAGAGTGATCAGACTGAAAAACGGTCATATCAGTGGACATGCGGCTCAGAATTTCTCTCCGTGAATGTCACCAGATTGAAAGGTTCACGGTGTCTGAAGCCAGTCATCTGGTCACAAAATGTGCTCAGCTTTAAGACTGATCAGCTTGATCAGCTGGTGTTGAAAATTACACACTATGACAGTGTCTAAAAAAGAGTCAGGGTCAACGGTCAACCTGATTCTGAACCTGATGTCTAAATAACATCGAGGGGAATAATATCAACAGTACCCTGCACCACCCTCCCTGTCCTAAAACTCAACACTCTCTGTATCACTGAATCCCTCAGCTATCACTGCCTGATAATCAATAATAAATCATAAAATCTTGATAACAAATTAGGTTATATTAAATTTACATGTATGAATACACTGACAGTAGTCAAAGTGGCATGTGTAGAGGACTCCTCCAGCTATATATGTCAATACAATTTACGCTTCTTTGAAGAATTGATACCAGTATTTACTGCCTCACAATACATTGATGTCCATGACCAATACAGTAATACTTATCAGCTGCTTTGTCATGGAAGGACAAGGAACAGCAGCCTGAAAAGCAAGTCTTAAGCAGGGGTTAGCAATGACAACACCAGCACCCTCTTCTATTTTGAGATTCAGAATAAGAAGGAAGGTCATAACAGCATTAATATCTATACCTGAACAAAATAAGAATAGAAACAAAAAAAAAAAAACTAACTGCATCATAAGACAGAAGCTTTAAGTGCAATCAATTTGGCAAAATGGAGAGCTGGGCCGCGTTGAGTGCCAGCTCTGTTTAGGAAATGACGTGGGCAGGCCTCTTCTCTCTCTGTGCGCCTGCCAAAAAGAACAGACGAGAGCGAAGGGCAAAGAGTTAGATGTCTGCAGCAAAATGTCCGCTCTGTAATGAAAAGCGCAGCTCGGGGTGCCCTTTTCCGTAGCTGCTGGGACTGCGAGTAGATGCAGCCGCTGTCCGTGGTCCTGGAGCCCCCTGCACTGCCAGTCTCCTCTGGTACACACAGTCCTGAATGCCCAGCACCTGGGCGTGGGTGACCCTGGGTGTGAAAGCAGCCATGTCTGCACCAGCGCACACCTCACCTGTGTCACACACCCATTTCTCAATATGTAATGCCTTAAATTCCCTGCAAATGGCTGGATTGCATAAAGATACCAGCTGGTTTGATGGCTTACCATGTGCTTCTTGCTTTTTGTATAGAGGCAATGTTGTTGGAATAACATATTATATAACATATTATTTAACATACATGAATAAACCAGGAACTGACATTAAATAGCTTATTGAAAAAAAAAAACTTTAAACAGATATGGCTAGGCACTTAGAGCAACTTCGGTAATTTCAATTGAAGTAAGTTTATTTTGCCACCTATATAAAATTAGACATATGTTAGATGTCTGCATTTGAAATGTAGCCAGCACATTTCAGCATGTTTATGGGGGAACTTCTGTTGGGTTGGTAACTGGTTTCCAAGGGCACAGTTAAACTTCCTTCCACTACTGCGAGTCAAGTTAATTAATTATCCCAGAAACCCTTGAGCTCCCTGTCCCAATTCTGTTTGAGACTCTGGTGCATCAAGAATGCATCCAGATTATTCAAGGACTGATGAAAATAATATCCGCGTGCTTGTGTATGTGTGTGTGTGTGTAAATGTGTGTGTGTAAATGTGTGTGTGTGTGTGTGTGTGTGTGTGTGTAAATGTGTGTGTGTGTGTGTGTGCATAGGTGCATGTGCGTGTGTGTGTGTGTAAATGTGTGTGTGTGTGTGTGTGTGTGTGTGTGTGTGTGTGTGTGTGTAAATGTGTGTGTGTGTGTGTGCATAGGTGTGTGTGTGTGTGTAAATGTGTGTGTGTGTGTGTGTGCATAGGTGCGTGTGTGTGTGTGTGTGTGTGTGTGTAA
Organism: Megalops cyprinoides; assembly: GCF_013368585.1. Classification (NCBI taxonomy): domain Eukaryota; kingdom Metazoa; phylum Chordata; class Actinopteri; order Elopiformes; family Megalopidae; genus Megalops; species Megalops cyprinoides. The sequence continues at coordinate 10,267,421 of NC_050595.1, forward strand.
ATGTGTGTGTGTGTGTGCATAGGTGCGTGTGTTTCAGTGTGTTTCTGTTAATGCTTGTGTTGGGTGGCTATACTTCCCCTCTGCATCCACAAAGCTGAATTAAGGAAAGGCTTTTCTTCGAGCCTCACCATGAGCAGGCGTGCAGTGCCTTTGTCACAGAGCCGAGGCACACGAGCTGGATGGAGTACAGCGGACACGGGGGTGTGGAAGAAAGTCCTTCTTTTAAGAGGCTCAGCCTTACTTAAGGACGCGCCTGGTTAATATTCACCTGAATTCCCTCTGCATTCTGTCTCGTACCACTCAGAGGGAGATTATAGACCACATAATGGGATGAACAGTGTTCCCATAAACTCCAGTGACAGTAAAACAAGGCACGGGAATGTAAGATTAGGCCGACTGGGTGGTAATGATAGCCCACGACCTTCACCCCTCGCTGAGTGTTATTCATTGCGCAGTGGAGACAGAGGGCCTGGTCTGGCGAGGGGATTAAGTGAAGGTTAATTGCGGTTGAAAGTATCAAAGTGTTTTGACCAGGGGACAGGAAAGGGGTCTGTCTCTTTCAGGAGGAACGGGCTGGGGGTGGTGGCATCACGCAATGGATTATTCATCCATAACCCCCCCCCCCCACCCCACCCCCCTTTTTTTTTTTACCCAGCGCTCTGTGACAATGATACACGAGGAGTACGAACTGAACTGACTCGGATAAAGGTCAAACGAGGGACCCCCCCCTTCCATCCTCCTGTTCTTTTTTCTTCCTCTTCTCCTCCTCCTCCCATTCCCCCCTTTCATGTGCCCTTTCCTGTCCCCCTGCCCGAACTTCATTTCACAGATGACGGGCTTCTGCCGCTAATCCAGCAGCTGTCAGGAAGGGGAGGCCTGACTGACTCTTTTAACTCTAATCAGCTTTCACTGCGCGCAGGAGAGACCGAGAGCCCCCCCACCAACATGACATTTTCTCTGGTTCCAGGGTCCCCGGAGGAAGGGGTGTGGGTGGCTTTGGGAGGGTTGGACTGGGGAGGGGGGGGGGGGGGGGGGGGGGTTTCTTGGGTGGGGTGGGGGGGGGAATAATTTCCTGGCGCAGTGGGGGGCCGTCCAAACTGCTGGTTTCAATCAATCCTGGCGGCAGGAGCGAGCCGGAGTCAGCGGGGATGGAGACGTCAGTGCTAATGCGTCTGCCGCCGCGGATCCCGCCCGCCGACCTGGAAGCCCCCGCAAAGCCCGCATCTGTCCACTCCTTCCCGCGCTCCATCCATCTCTCCCTCACTCCCCCCTGCCTCACCTCGCTCCCATCTCTTCCCCCCTCTCTGTCTGTCTCAAAAATCACAAGCCACCAAACCGTTATGTTCTTAGGTCTTGGCTGTTGGTTCTGTTAGCAACTCACATGCACAGACTTGAGGTACCAAAAGTCAGAGGATTGTATAAAATCACAGGCCCTCCCTCAGTTTTATAGGGAAACTGATTTTATTTAAATGCTTTTGCTTTGCTCTCTGTGGCAACTTTTATTTCTCCTCAGAGGAAGAGAGGCTATCGTCTTCGATCTACAGTTGGGGAATGGCCCATTTCTGCCCGTTAACTCTCCTCCCAGGCCCATAAACGCAGGCATGGCCCAGAGATGCATTATGGTGTTTAACACGTTGCCCTGGCCCCGTCGATTTTTACTGCCGCCGTGTCGAGCTGACTTGACTGCAAGCTGGAGTTTATTGGAGGTCGGGTCAGCATCGTGGACTTGATGTTTTCACAGGAATGGTGGCAGAGTGGGCCAAGCGCAACAAGGCAGAGCTGAAAGAGTGATGACCCGCTGCCTAAAAGCCTACCTGCGTTCCCTGTGACAGCTTTCCGCTCTGCTAGAATCTCAGCACCCTCCAATCTGAGAGCGCTCCGTAGACAGCACCCCTCAGACTGAACACGGGATTTTATTTGCGGGTGTGGATTGCTTAAACTGCTCCAGCCAACGCCTGACGTTTCAGCTAATTTGCTTAATGACAGTTTGGAAATAACAGCTTGGACACTATATAAAGTATATGCTTTCTATGGACTCTCGACAAAATCACTGGCAAAGAGAGTGAATGAATGTTGCTGGCCTATAAGGTGTGACAGGATTTCTATTATATGTGGTCTCGGTATTTAGTGGTGACTCACTCTGGCTGCTGCTTCTTAACCGCAAGCTTAGTTCTGCTCCCGGTCTGTGCACAGATTTCCTGGAGAGAGGTTTTCAATCCACAGCAGAGGCAAAGAGGTGTGAAATGGCTGCCAATAAGGCCGCATTGGAGGGATGAAGAGGGAGGGACACAGGATGCATGGGGGTTCGCATTGCTCACGGGGTCCTGATCTGAAAGGCTCATGGCCATCAGTGCCCATTTCTGATGCATTGTGGTCCAGTGTTTAGGCCAAAAACCTAGGGGTAACCTGGGGCTGCGATCTGTCTTTCAAGGAGCATATTGCAGCCATAACCAGGATCTGCAGATTCCTTTTGTTCAACATTAGGAAGATCAGACTATACCTTTCCACATACATAGCCCAAATCGTGATCCAGGCTCTCATCCTGTCACGTCTGGACTACTGCAACTTGCTGCTTGCTGGCCTCCTTGCATATGCCATCCAACCACTGTAACTTATCCAGAACACATCTATCCTATCTATTCCTATTTTCTATTTAAAAAAGCACTCTACTCTAGTTTAGCACTTAACTCAGTATATTACTGACCTCTTGTAGTACTTTTCGATAAATACTCTTACTATTGTGGTGCATTTATTTGAAAGTCGCTCTGGGTAATGATATAATGTAATGTAATGTAATGTAATGTTTAGGCCTGAATATAATTTTCACACATACATTTAGTGTCAGACTCATGTTGTAATCTGCTACTGATCACATCAGTCGCCAGTATGGGGAATCTGACTGGACGAGAAGGTGTCAGTCAGCAATAACACCAAATAAGGTTTTGGAGAATTGAAGGGGATGGTGTTGTGTGGTGCAGAGGCACCAGCCTAGGCAGGGCAGCAGAAGCGAAAAAGGAACAGCAAATTGTGAAACGGCGTGAATAATTACTGTGCCCAGTTAATGTAATTGCAGTGGTTTCGTCAAGCTGGATTTTCAGTGCCGCACTCTGCATTAGCAGCTCTGTAATTATTTAGGCACTACAAACTTAATTATCCCTGCTAGCACCAAATTCTCCACTTGATTGCTAACAATTTGCATCTTATATGGCAATTATTTACATTATAATCACCAGGCTTTAATTACAAAGGGAACACTTGTTTTTGTGTGTGCTCGCAACATTTTTTTTCCCTTCATCCCCAGTGGATTTTTATTATTTTAACTTGTACCTGCCAACTCCTCTCTATCCCCATGCGGTGGTACCTAATTGTCATTAATGAAAATCACTGTAATTTTCATTGCTCATACTTTTTTTATGCTGTTCCGGGCTGTGCTCCCATTTTCTGTCTACAGCTTCACTAAGTGTGGCTGCAATCTCCTCCCCTGGGCAAACACTCTGCATTTAGAGACAAGGGCGTTTGCTGCATAAAAAGAGTAAGTGTATAATAATAATAATAATATTCATATTTTATGATTGAGGTGTAAAACTGAATGATCTCAACTTCCAGCATGTTGACGTACTAGCCAATTGCGATTAATGCCTGACTTCCCAGTTCCCTTTTTATTTCCCCTGCTGCAGTGTGCCACATGGCTGCTGCAGTGTTTCCCCTCTGATGTTCCTTTGCCTGCCTGGAGTTGATTCGCTCAGACTCTCTGAACGCAGCAATCCATCAGAACTCCTCCGTAAACCGCGTGCGAAAAGGGGACGAACTGGTGAAAAGTTGAAGGCGTCGCATCCCTCCGGGGCAGTGGGGACATGCTGAGGGGAGGTATTTTTGTGTGAAAGTAATGCCAGTTCTGTCAAGAGCCAAGAGACACGCCAAATTTGGATAGCCATCGTCTTCCACAGTTTCAGAGCTAAATGTCTGCACAGTCACTAGGCTTATGTTAGTTAAAATGTACAGCATCATGTTGGTTAAGAAGACTCTGCAAGACTTTCCTCATCTAGAGTTTAGGAGTGAACTGTGTAGTAAAGGTGCAATTCAAAAAGGAATTTAACTATTGTAAGGCTTATTTCCACTTTATGAAACCCTATTTTTGGAATCACCAAATGTCTATAATGACTGTCTCACTGTCACTGCAACAACCTCTATTCCATGTTCTGAAAAACTCGCCTGCATTCAAAGGCTATTTTTCGCCCTACAAGTCACTCAGTACACCATAGTGGAGTGAGTGCTCATTGGAAGATGGCCACTGCTGATGTCATCTGAGCAACTCACAGGCGCCTGAAAAGTCTTGGGGTGCCAGAGAGGGATGAGGCGAGCATACCTGACCGGCCTACCTCACCCCAGTTCCCAGCAGAATGAAGTTAATTTGTTCTGCCACTGTGGGCTCCTGGTCATTGCTGGTAAAAGATGTGGTTAGGATTGAACCCAGACCATAGAGCACAGTTTGTGTTTACGGCAAGCACTTTAGCCAGCAGGCCACTTCAGGAGCCCTAATTTTGTGATTGCTTTTCAAAATAACGCCAGATTTTGTTCTGGATTTTTCGTTTGAAAAACAATTTTCTCTCATATACATGGTTACCTGCTTCTGATATAAATCAAAACTGATGGGCTTGCACACGTCCTCTTCCAAAAGTAGACATGCTGCAGAATCCCTGTACTGTAGTCCCTGATAAACACTCACTGTCTCTCTCTGTAAGTGCAAAGATGTGCATATGTCCCGGGCTGAACAACGCTCAGAGCCACAGACCTGCAGGAACAGCAGGCTCTCAGGACGTCGGTCGTGTTCATCTAGTTTGCTGCCACAATTCATCCAATCTCTTTGGCAAACAATGTTGCTTTCATTACACTAGCTCTCCGCTCCCTCTCGCTGCCATTTTGATTCTGTCTCTCCGCTTTCAGACTTGCTGCTCCATATGCTCCGCTGCAGTTCTGAGAATGCCTCTATTTCTGCTTGCACTTCCTAGAATCACGATCAAGGCCTTAATTGTGTTCCGAGGTCTCCTTTTGGAGCAGCAAAGACTGTTCTGTCTGATCAAAGATATCTGGCAAAATTTTTTCATCACTGATGCACTCAGGGGAGTGATAATCCAACCTTCTGGTTGCTGCTTTTTCTCTTCCAGGAATCTCCAAGGCACTGAGTTGAATCAGAACATTTGCTGTTCTCATTAGGTTGGAGAAACACCCCTCCTCACATCCCATACTCAAAAATCCAAAAGGGATAAGATGATACATTATGCATTGTGTGTGTAAAGTACATTTTGTGTCCGTTCTGAGCTCTGCCTGGCTTTGACCCTAGCTGACTACCCCCGGCGTAATCGTGCACGTGCACTTTTAGCACAGGTGCAGCGCAGACACGTGGTCGTGACCTTGAGGACGACGCTGCCTCTGCTGTCCACCCTTACATTTAATCCGAAATTAAGAGGCCCCTATTTAGCGCTGCGGAAGGGTGACGCATAATTGCTTGCCTCGAAGAAAGTGACTCAGAGGGCTGAAAAAGGGGGCAAAGTTCCGGAATGCCCTCTGTGGTGCTTCGCGCGGCGGAGCCTGGCTGGCAGTTTTAATTTCGTCGACGAAAATATTTACCAACAAAGCCGATGATGGCTGACGCGAGGAAAAAAATTCCATGATGGTGTTAACAATGACTAAGTGTTCTCTGCATTCGCACCAATGAGACTCAAGTCGAAAACTGGCAGGGTGCTTCCGTGGTGTGACGGTGTAGAAAATGCATTAAAGTTAGCTTGTCCACTTATGTCCGCCGGCCGCTCCATTTAAGGTGACGCAGTGCGTTAACCTCTATGCTTATTTTCATTGCCTCAGCGCTAAACTTCCTGCTGGTAGTTTGTGTTCTCAAGTGGTCAGGGCGCATAACATAGCACAGACATCATCTGCCTGTTGAGAGGTAACCGCTAAGGATAGGATGATGATGCATTAACATCAATGTTACTGTCTTATGTAATCAGCAAAAAATATCACTATCTTTAGCAAGAATATACAGTGAAGGTCCAGTCTGTAGGTATTTGTGTTGGGGATCAGCTGCAGTTGCTGCAGTGCCTGTGGGTAGGGCAGGTGCTGCCCACAGGCCTGCAGCACCAGCTCCAGTCCAATGCGGCCCCCTGGGGTGCTGAATGCTGGGGGCCGCTGTGCCCCAGACCCAAGAGCAGCCTTTTCTGCCCCCGTGCCATCCACTCCTGACATCACAAACTGTCATTTCTTGACTTCTATTTTATTATATAATTTGGCACAGCTCAAAATGAGATTGCGCAACATGACATTGCAGTGATAGCTAGTTAGAGTACCTAGTTTTTTGTTCGTCTCTGAGGACGCTGAAAGAAACTGTATTATCATTGAACCCAGTCTCTACTTTTGTCCACTGCACTGACTCAGGTGTGCTGATTCTGACATGCTTCAAGATTTCACCCTGATGTTGAACAATGTTGAGAAGTCTTGTGATGTGATAAAATCATGGCCAAATTGTATAGTTGAAGCTTGCCGTAAGAGAATCAATGAATCAGAAAGTTGCAAAAGAAAGTTTTTTCTTGGACCCATTTTGAAGGAAAATCCTGAAAGTGATTATTTACTTTTACACATTACTTACCATTGTTACTGTCAACTACACACGCGTTGGTTTAGGTGGCTGCATCTAGCATCCATCAGCAATGCTAAACTATGTTTGATGTTTTGCACACATCTTTTTCTTCAACATAATTTCTCTCTGCATTTGTGTTGTGATCATAAAATATATTTTAGTCTCATCTCATCCCCTTCACATATAAAAAAATGCACTTGTACTGTTTGTGTTACCTGCATATCCTTGCCCTCCGACGGCAGCAGCGCAGCGGTGAATAGTCCTCAAAAAGGACATCATTAAAGTGCGGGAGTGGAGGCAGAGAGAGTGAGACGGGGAGAGTGAGAGGGGTCAGACGGAGAGTTGGGCTGCTCAGAACAAGAGTGTGAGGAGGAGGGAAGGGAGTCGCGGCCTGCTTCTCCTGCCATGATTCATCTCAGTCATCTCAGCGTTCGTGCCATCTATCCATCCATCCATTATCCGCCTACCTGCGTACCTGTTCACTTTTCAATTCGTTGCATCTCACTTCATATCTTGGCTTGTGATGGTCGCCCTTTTTTGGTTAGTTAGTGTGACAGCGTTATGGCCTAGTGTTGCCCTTAGCTGTCCCTCAGCAAGATCAGTCTCTCAGACTTCGTCTTGAAGTGTCAATCCACTGTTTTTCTGGCTTCAGTCAGAATGACAAGACAAGGGGCTGTGGATGTCTAGTAGTATGGTTACTTTCTGCTTCTGCCAAGCATCTCCGATGAGAGAGATCATTACTCAGAAATAAAGAGCATTTACATAAAGAAATTAACAATTGCACTGAAATGCACATTAAAGTGATATGAAGGTGGTACCTTTATTTCTATTGTTAGCATTGTTAGGGTCTTTTGTTTGCCAAGCTCCTTGTCAGAGTTTAAGACCAAGTATTCACTGTCATCTGGGCTTAATCTGATTTTTGGTGGTTATTTTTTCTGGCAAAGTGGTGGTCTTATGCTGAATTTTCCATGACCTGACCACAACAGTCCACTGCTTAGCAGTGGTTTTGTTTAAAATTAAACTGCAGTTTTAACTGATAACAGTCAATCCTTCTGAAAGTTATGCTGTAGTAATACTTGTTTTAAAAATATGCTGTATGCCTTCGACACCAATATGGCAATGCACTGTGAGAGAAAAAAAAACCCTATAGACAATATCAGTGATGAAAATACTAGTCAGGGGTGTGGAAGATAGAGTTAAGGCTGAGCTATAAAAATGTTTCTTTTCTACTAACATTGTAATTAACAAAATGCCATTACACCCATGAAATGGCAGAGCAGAAAGAAAAAAAAACGAAGAAAAGTCCAATATTTTGTCCTTGGGAAAAGCCCTTTCTTCCCCTCTGTAAATGCATTTGATTGGCTGTTACTTGGAACTGTGTGGGACACCCACATAGGTGCGAGGTCTGGGCTCTGGGGTGCTGCAGTTCCTTGAATGAATGGTATATATGGCCATAATTTTCCAAGGTGCAGGTGACTGAGGTCAATGTTTTTGTGCCATGTAGCAAGGGAAAGGTGATTGGACCGCTGTGGTTTTAGCGTAAGCTGGTGATTGAGAGTAACTCCAGAATGGCCTCACTGAAATGCAGATGCTTCTCCTCCTGGTCCTAAGCCAGCTGTTGGTCCCTGTGTCTGGCAGCTATGTTGGGAAAGGTGCCATCCCCTGATGGAGCAACTTTTTCTTTCTCCCTCTTTTCTGTCAGTCCCACTCTTCCAAAGTCACATAAATTCTCCACCACATGTGGCACAGCTAAGGGTATGGGAGTTTGCCCAGTAAGACTGTGCGTGGAATGGATCAATACAAGAAGTTTAATTCATTAGTTCATTTTGATCAAAAATACTTGTCACCACCAGGGGGTGCTACAGAAAACAACAAAATGTCCTAATAACAGAATTTAAAAAAAATTGAATAATTGCAACATATGTTTTTTTTTTTATCTATTAAATGTTCTCAGCATTTGGCAAAACAGTAGGATGCATTCTTGGACTTCTGTTTCCCAGGTACAGTGCAGTGTCATTTTAAAAAGTGTGTTGAAAATTGTATTTCAATGTCTGTTGGAAATCATTGTCATGTCAGGCCACACAAGAGTGTCATGGTGTGCTTACTTGAATTTATGGAATCATGGTTACAATGTAAATGAATGTTATGACTCACCAGTGTAGGAATCTTGAGTGGGGACCAGTCCACACTGGATGCACCTGTGAGTATGCAAAGGGTTAAAGGGACAGGCCATTTAAAAGAAATACCACTAGAGAATGCAAAGTTTGCAAGTTAAACTACTACTATGCATTTAGTATGCATTAAACAGACTATGAATTGCCATTGCAAAACTATATTAAATAGATCCAACAGGCTAAGTTTAAAAATTCTTCATAATTCTGTGTTTCTTTTTATCAATATCTTAGTTTTTTTCATTCTTTACTTTCATTGCATTTAGTAATGTCACAGATCATTGAGCAGTGCTGTGAAATGAGTTTTCAATACACAAAATAATATTGTAAATAAAATTATTCAAGTCAGTTTTTGCAGCTCAACTTTCTGTGTATGCAATAACTGCCAATAAGACACAGAGTGTACTTCTATGCTGTTGTTGTGTTTGACTTTGCACTCAGATCAAAGGATGAGTGGTGAGCAACTTAAACAGCACAGGGAGAGAACTGCTGAGAGTTCTCCTCACTCTCTCCCTCTCTCTTCTCCCCTCTATTTCTCTCTCTCTCTTTTTAATAGAGTGCCACACGTTACTCTGCCCGCAGTCATAGCCAATTTGTCATGTGCCATTGCTGCAAATTACTATGCAAGCCTCCCTGTAATTCTCCAAAAGCATGCCCTTGCCGTGCAACACAAGCGGACAGGAAAACAGACCCGAAGGCATCCCTGCGTCTGTCTGTTGGTGTCCCTGGGCCTGTCTGCCGAGAGCCGATCTGAAGAGGCCTGAAATAAGAAGCTCTCGTGAAAGGGCATTTGTGAATGAGGGCGTGGCGGATTCCATCAAAGCAGGGAAAAGCAACCTACCAGTCGGTTGTAGTGAGGGCTCGCATGTCTGAGACAGAGGAGCGTACTCATGACTCGGTCTGTGTTCCCTGTTATGTTTCATTCATGTGGGTCATCTTTCTTGTAGAGAGGAAATCGTACAGAGTTTTCAGCTTGCACTTCTCCCGAGAGCTGAGGCTGGAAGAAACATAAAAATATTGTGCAACTCAGATGCAATAACTCAGACATTAACTGGTGCTTTGGAAACCAATACCACTTCACGAAGAATCTATTTCTGTATGATGTGTGCCTGTTATGTATGTTACAGTTGTATCATCCTTATAAATTAGAATGTAGTCTAACTTACTGCTTCGTCATCAAAAAGAATCACTTCTCATCTCTTAAACATGACCAGACCTGATGTCGAGGCCACATCAATAACAGGGATTAAGCCTTGGACACACATTACTATTTACTGTCCAATAATAACTATTCAAATTTGCTTTGAGCATTAAATGATTAATGTTGAAACCTGGTGTATGAACACTGAAATAAACCTCTGTCTTAACAGCGCAGATCTTGGGCATCAAATGCTTATGAGCTATGATAATTGTTCCTTTCAGAACCCATGAGCTGCAATTCATTTTCTTGCAAGCCTGCCTTTTTTTTTTGGAATGCTGGAAAAGCATTGTTTTGTTTCATGAGCCGAGCCCACAATGGCTGCCAATGAAATATGACCACTCAACAATGTGATGCTCCACCAGCTGTCCCCAGCAAGCTATTTCCTGTAGAACCACAAGGAAGAAGCAGAAAAAGAGCACTGTGGCAGGAGAGAGACACTAGCAACAGGGCTCAAGTCCCAAGGCAAAAACCAAATACTGAATGAGGGGAGCTAATTGATCTGTGCTGAGAACACTGAGTGCCTATTTGATCCACCGTTTATTTGCCCCCATTGTATGGCTGAGAAATTTTAGCTGCATCCCGAGGTGGTGCCACCCGAAACAAATCATAGCCAGCTCATGTGGTGTGACATCTCTAATGAGTTTCATAACTACTGCGTGTCCTAGGCTTCAGGTCTCGCCTGGAACATCAAAGGCATCGCCCCCACTCCAGGAATGTTGGGCCCAGATGCCTCGACTCCTTAGAGGTGGAAAAGAGGGGAAGGGGCCCCTCCTCGCATTATTAATTCATCGTTAATTAAGGGTGACTTTGGCATTTCAAATTTGAAACAACCCAAAGGGTTTGGACCCGGGTCGACTTCCGGTTCCTTCCGAACCAATCAGCAGAGGTTGGGGAGAGTATTGCAGTTCTCCTCCACAGGTGAGTGTCTCAGCACACATACCAGTCCTCAGCATCAGAGAGAGAGACAGTCTGTAGGGAGTCATTTCTAGTCTGACATGAAAGAGAGATTCCTTCTTCTGAAGGTCCTGGGTAAACCAGGCCTACTATTCAAGTGCACATTTGCTAAGTAGGCGGCAGGATTCATCTCAGTACCATTGCAGAGGATTTTATTTCAGAAGTTTTTACAACAAATACACTTTCAGATTATAGCAGTAACTGCTAGGCTAAACCCTAATAACTCAAATATTATTGTTCTGATGATGAGTTAACCCAGTTGTGGCAACAACTTGTTTCATCAATGAAATGTTGTGGAAGACTCTGAGTGATGAAGAGACACTTTTCTGTTTTTCGAAGTTGGTTTTGGTGAAAAATCTTAACTAATAGAATGTGGTCACACAAAACAATCCTCTCACAGAATAAGCATTACAGCGCATCATCATAAATGATAAAAGCTTGAGGGATGTTTTTATTGCAAACTGTGAAGCTGATTTAACAGTTCTAAGAAGAGTTTGAATTATTTATGCTACTCATCAATAATGTCTTTCAGCTTCATTGAACTTTCACTGAACAGTTAGTGCTTTATTTATAACAATTCAGTTGTCTCCTGATAAATGGTTACCAATATTGGACCAAGTTGGGCTCTCCAGGTAAAAGCAAATTGAAAGCATTTAGTTAGTGTTAACTCCTTAATTGGTGCACAAGCGGGAATTTGTTGAATAAAAAATGAGAAAGCAGCAATAGAAAACAGCCTTTGATATTAAGCAATCAATATCACACAGACTACCTTATATACAGGTTCTTGATAACCTGATATAAAGGGCTTCCCAATCTCTAAATACAGGCCACAGTATGATTTCTGTACTTGCACATAGATTTAATAATTCATTTTCAACATAGGAATAAAATTGTCAAACACTGAATATTTGATTTTTCATGATGAAAATTCTTCCAAGAAAATGAGGAATTTCAAACATTCTCTCAGTCACAGATTCAAATACAGAGAATTAAGGTATTACAGTATTTTGATACAGTGCAAAGCAGTTAAACTCAAATACTATCTTGAAATTTCTATCATAATATACATTTTAACTGCCACAGGGGTTCAGATTTTGGGAAGATAATTATTCCATCAACCAAATATATGTACATGGTGTATATATGCAGTATATGTATTACTGTATTTTCCTTAATACCCCAAAACATTTGAGTTCTCCAAATAGTGTACTATATTTGCAAGTCCATCTTGAAACTGAGAGGATGGAATTAGTGAATACTACAATATCTTTCCTCAAGTGAAACGGCAAGGCTTTAGAACACATTTTGTTTTGGTAGCACTTATAGTTTGTGTCTGTCACACCCACTCCTAGTCAGCCAGCTCAGCCACGCCCAGTTCAACCCACTCAGCCAGACCAGCCACGCCCAGTTCAGCCTGGCTCAACCACTCAAGCACAACTGTAACCCATTCATCAATCAAGCCCTGGCTACTTAAGGACTACGTTCAGTTGCCTTTTTGTGAGGTATTGTTCCTGCAATGCTACTGAGTCTGTGTGCTGTTGGGTGCTTGTGAGTTTCCTGTGTTTTGACCCTTTGCCTGTTCTTTGGACCTAACTAATGTTTTTGGATTTGGATTTGGATTTGGATTTGGATTTGGATTTTCGTATTGCTGCTTCCCGGTGCAGACCTGTTTTGTCCCAGACCACGACTTTGGATTCTGTTATTAAAGACCATTCACCGCACTTGGATCCCAGTCTGTTTCATTACAGTGTCTCTTCAGATACACTTTTGTCTACTTTTTAACATAGGAAATGTACAATGGATTTAAGAAATGCAAAAGATATTATATGTGCTGTGTGTTGAGCCATAGCATGGAACATTCTCTGTGTGGGCAACGATATCAATCTTTAATTGATGGTTGAGGATTCAATGAATCACACAGAATGAATGAATTAAAAAGGGGGTGCTTAGCCTAACCCCCCCCCCCCTTAATCAGGAGTGCATCTGTCAATGTTGACCTGTGAGGAGGGAGGGGCAGGCAAGGCGGGGGGGGGGGGGGCTGGAGGGGTGGGAGGGAGGGACACATCTGCCAGTTTGGGGTCACTCAAGTACAGGCTGTTGTCGGGAGGTGTTTCAAATGTGAATCTGTTAAAAGCGCTACAAGACAAATACAAATGAATTTGGCTTAGATGTTATTATCAATGTGAGGAAAGTGGCCTTCCGTGAAAAACTATGCAGTAGGAACTGACCAAATAAAGTTCCTCGGGGAAAAAAATCTATATATTTAATTGTGAGGAGCCTGGGAGAGCATTAAATTAAAATTTAAGATTTTATTATGCAATGTAATTTGGGAGTTTTGCATTAGGTGCCAAAAGCACTGTCAGATTCAAAGAGCCAACTAATTAATACCAGAAATTGCTGCACCATGCAAAGAACACAAATGAAATGGCTTGCTTTTCTACATGTAATAGACATTTTATGTTAGCTGAAGTATCACATTTATTTCAAAGTGTTCATTTTGCAGACACTCTTATCCTGAGCAATTTACAAAGCGAGGTGCATTAGCGCATGTGATAAGGCATCACGAACAACATTACTGATCTATGGTAACCGTCAACATCTGTGCTTGTGAGTATGAATGAGAGAGACTGAGTGAATGCATGAATGAATTTGTCTTGTGTAAACAACACCCAGCCCATATGTATGGAGGATGATAGCTGACTTACTTAAATTGAATGCCAGTTAATGCTAATTTACATCCAAAATGTACAGGCTTCTATAAGATAGTGAAATAATTGCTTAAGTTTCTAATGGTAGTGATTATGCAATTCATTAACTAGACAGTGGTTAAAATTGTTGTTTTAGTGTCAGAAAATGTTAGCTCAAACGTTACCATTGTTTAGCTTTGTGCAACTCGTTTACTTATTTGGCTTGAAAGCTAGATCTGCTATTGTGTAGGTGCAAGACAACTAAAATTTCTTTGGTTTCCTGCTGACTAGCTAACACATATGCTTTTACCTGACATAAAGAACATCTATTCTACTTCTATAGTAACGACCAGACTCACCTACAAACCTCACAAAATGAACCATAACAGGTTAAGGCTAAAGTTTGCTAATGCGTGTAGTTTTACCACCACGTCCGACAGTTGATCAGTTCACTGGTATATGTGAGGGAGGGATGTGTAGCCAGCTTTGATTTATTTTCTGTTATTGTTGTTGGATTAACTCTGTTGCTCAAGTGTGAGTCTAGATCTTATTTTACAAGGCTGATAATGGGCAGTTTTGTAGAACTGATAATTGCTCGCTTCGGAGCCAGAGGGGGGCAGCCAAAGATCCACATGCCAATCTGGGACAGCAGGTTGCTGGCCCCTAACTTCACCTATTTATTTTCTCTATACTGTGAGCTTAGAAATCCACCTGAACCATCCCTAGGATGGTGTTGCCCAAAACCCAGTGAATGGTAACAAGCAGACAGCTTGTGAAGCAACAGCTAAGGCTTTGGAATAGTTTATTCAGAACACAAAAAAATCTCTGACAGAACACGTTTCAGCGACCATGTCCGACCATGTCATCGGCTAATCAGCTACAGATCAATTTATTGTGCAAAGTTTGAAAAGACAACATACTTTTAAAGCTTACTTTTTTAGCCTTTGTGGTTAGTGTAGTTTACCCCAGCCACATCGACCTCAAAAACTGTCCTAAATCTTCCATGAAACCCTCTGTGCAAAACAGGAAATAAACAAGATATATTTATTTATTTGTGCATTTATTGTCAGCGTTTACTTATTTTGCATTAATTGTCAACATGTATTTATTTATTATTTGTATGTTCATATTTTTTATTTTTCAATGTCAGCTGTCGTCCTCCATAAATATGTGCTTACAAGACACATTACTGTAAATGCAAAAGTAATTCAGCATGTGGCCAGCAGAATATACACCTGTGAACAATACAGTATGTTTTCATGATAAATTGGCCTCTCATCCAGGCGTGCTAAGGCAGTAAAGCAATATCAGGTCATCAAAAACATTCATTTTCAGCCCAGCCTACTCCCAGTACGCCCCTCACAAAGACAATAACGAGAGCGAGAGAGAGAGAGAGTGTATGCGTGCATGTGTTTTCTCTTTGTTTAGACAGCCCT